>NC_057761.1:16467420-16577847 GCF_010389155.1 Erigeron canadensis
AAGGTCAAGTTAACTTAGACTCTATCTATCTTTGACATTGTCATCTTGTTTAATTTTTGTCAAGAAACGCATTTAAAGACTTCAATGTGAAGATATCTTACAAATCAAATGATGAATCATTTGATAAATGCGTGTCTTCGGCATTATTGTTAGCAAGAAAAGCATTAATAGTCTTCAATGTGAAGAGATCTTACAATCAAATGATGAATCAAATGATGAATCATTTGATAAATGCGTATCTTTGAAATTGACGTTAGCAAGGAAAGCATTGAAAACTTCAACGTGAAGGGATCTTACAATCAAATGATGAATCATTTGACAAATGCATATCTTGTGTTTTCGGCAAGATGACAAGAATACCCTTTCCGCATAAAACCGGAGAGGGCTAAGGAACTACTTGGACTAATACATATCGATGTATGTAGCCCTTTTAGACATATGTCAAGGAAAAATGCTAGCTACTTCATTATTCTATGAATAATTTCAGTCGTTATGGTTATGTTTACTTGCTTAAACATAAACATGAAGTCTTTGAAACATTCAAAGAGTTTAAAAATGAAGTAGAAAATCAATTCGGTAAAACCATCAAGATTCTTCGTTCGGATCGAGGTGGTGAATACTTAAGCCAAGAGTTTAAGGATTATCTTAAAGCATGTGGAATACTCCTCCATATACTCCTCAGCATAAAGAATGGAGTGTCTGAAAGGAGAAATCGAATCTTGTTAGACATGGCAAGATCAATGATGACCCGTACAACTCTCCCATTTTCGTTTTGGGATTATGCTCTAGAGACTGCTGTACGCATTTTCAATATGGTTCCAACCAAGAAGGTTGACAAGACACCGTACGAATTATGGCATGGAGATGTCCCTAATTTGTCTTACTTAAGAGTCTGGGGATGTAAGGCACTTGTGAAGCGTGATACGCCTGACAAACTTGAACCCAGAACTACTAAGTGCATCTTTGTCGGATACCCTAAGGAAACGATGGGTTACGATTCCTATGATCCCGCCAAAAACACTATTCGTGTTGCTCGATATGCTGAATTCTTTGAAAAGTAATTAGTTCAAGAGAACAGTGGGAGGGTTGTAGAACTTGATGAGACTCAAGAGGAAGATGTGTCACCTTCTGAAGATACTAGCAATCATCAATTTGGGGGTGAAAATGTTCAAAGTGATGAACCTCAAGTCGATGATAATCAAGCGATTCCACTTCGTAGGTCCGAAAGGACTAGACGTCCTACCGAAAGACTATGTCTGATGGTAGAAGAAGACGTTGTTGGAGATCTCGATGAACCTCCGAATTTCAAAGTTGCATTATCAGATCCGGAATCTGACAAATGGCTTGAAGCTACGAAGGTGGAAATGAAATCCATGAAAGACAATCAAGTCTGGAGCTTGGTTGATCTTCCACAAAATGCTCAAACTGTTGGGTGTAAGTGGATCTTCAAGAAGAAGACGGACATGGATGGAAATGTACACACCTATAAAGCTCGTCTCGTGGCGAAAGGTTATACTCAACGTTTTGGTGTTGATTATGATGAAACCTTTTCTCCAGTCTCGGACATTAGAGCTATTAGGATTCTCTTAGCCATAGCTGCGTACTATGACTTTGAGATATAGCAAATGGATGTTAAGACTGCCTTCTTAAATGGTTAATTGGATGAAGAAGTCTATATGGATCAACCGAAAGGTTTTATTGATTCAAAACATCCCAACAAAGTATGCAAGCTTCAAAGGTCCATTTATCGACTAAAGCAAGCATCAAGAAGTTGGAATAAACGGTTTGATGAAGAAATCAAAAAGTTTGGTTTTGTTCAAAATCCCGATGAGCCATGTGTATATCGCAAAGCTAGTGCGAGTTTACTTTCGTTGTCTTATATGTCGATGACATATTGATCATAGGAAAACACATTCCAATGTTGCAAGATGTTAAATCCCATCTTGGAAAGTGTTTTGCCATGAAAGATTTAGGTGAAGCAGCATTTATTCTTGGAATCAAGATCTACCGAGATAGATTAAAGCGGTTGTTTAGTTTAAGTCAAAGTGCTTATATTGATAAGAATCTTGAAGCGTTTCAAGATAGAGAATTCTAAGTGTGGGTTTACACTCATGCAAGGACTTAACTTATCTAGCAAGAAGAGTGCTTCTACACCTAATGAGGTGGAGCGTATAATCCCATATGCTTCGGCTGTGGAATCTATTATGTATGCGGTAAGATGCACTAGACCTGATATTGCGTTCGCGCAAAATATAGTTAGCCACTATCAGCAAAATCCTGTAGAGGATCATTGAATTGCTGTAAAGAATATTCTTAAGTACATGTGTGCTACTAAAGAATTATTCTTGGTGTATGGTTGAAATCCCAATCAAAATTCAAATTGTAATAGAATTGTGATGTTGGATTTCAGACTAATAAATATGATTCAAAATATAAGTCGGGATACGTCTTCATTATTTAAATGAAGGCACGGTGGAATGCTATGAGCTAAAAACCACAGTTGCCGTATCTACAACAGAGTCTGAGTACATTGCCACCTCAGAAGCCGCAATGGAAGTAGTCTGGATAAGGAAGTTCACTAGCGGGCTTGACGTGATCCCCTCAAGTGACTTACCCAATGATATGTACTGTGATAATACTGGTGCATTAATCATTGCCAACGAACCCGGAGTTCAGAAAGGTGCCAGACATTATGCTAGACGATATCACTATGTTCATGAGCAGATCGAACTAAGGGGAAATCAAATTACTCAAAGTTGACACAGATTTTAACTTAGCTGATCCTTTCACAAAAGCTTTGTCTAGGCCCAAGCTTGAAAGGTATGCCGAGGGCATAGGACTTAAATTAGCTAGTTATTTCATGTAAATCTGTTGTTCGGTATTTGGATAAGGGATGTTAAACAATTTATATTTTCCATAATGAAATAAAGTACTTGATATGTTTGATTTCATTCAATATTAAATTGTGTCCTATATTTGCATGTTTAATCCTTGAATATTTTATTTAATATTTTTATATATTATTAAATATTCTAAATTGTCCATTGTCGATTAATTATATGGGAATATAATTAAACTAAGACAATTGTGAGTGATTGGTTATATTCTTGGAATATGTAATGGATGGTTCCCACCAAATTCACATGATATCCATAGCGAATGCATATCGGACTACCCTACTAACGAATTATCGCTTTATGGATCGTTGTCATTAAGTGAAATTCGTAAATGGTTACTTTTATTGATCCTTTGACTTGAGATGCAAGTAGGTCAGCATGTAGATATAGTTCTAACTCACCTGAATAAGGGTACATAAAGGGCTATTTTCACAAAGCGTCGTGAAGTATGATGACTGACACGTGTAGTCAATATAGGATTTGTTCCTTCAATTTAAAAGTTGAAGTATGATACCGTTTTGGCGTCCTCATTTGACTAATTAAGATGTTTGCATGGACGTGCCCAAATAAATCCAGATGGTTCTCGATTATATTTGGTAATCATTAATTAGTTATAGAATGAGAAACATAATCGTTAAATTATGAAATGACCTTGATCCATATTCATATTTAACAAAGGTATCTGAACAAAGGGATAATAAATGTCTTAACCATTTAAAATATACTTAAATGTTTTCGGGAGCATTGGCGTGTTACTAGACGCTAACCAATGTTATTACCTTCATTCGTTACGAGCTCAAGTGGGAGCTGTTAGAATATGATCATGTAAAATGAACGTATGTCCGAAAAGTATTTAAGCCTACGGGGTCACACCTCAACGTGAATGTAACTATAAATTAATTAATATATTAAATGTAATTTATTAATTAATTTGATCATGAAAAACTAACGGAGGTCCGTTAAAAGAGTTAAAAGTTAACGGTACTTAACTAACAGACTTAACGGAGAAGAGTTAGAATTAAGAAACAATTAGGAAACCCCTCTAGAATAGTCTAGAGGGAGGGGACGGTCAACTAGGGTTCCAAAACCCTTAACTTGGTCATTAAGTTTCCTAAACCTATAAATTATAAACCTATGTTTAGTTGTTTTACACACAATTAAATCCAAAGGGTTTTTCTCTCCTCTCTTTCTCTCTCTCTCGGCCGAAACTCAAACCCCAAAGGGTTTTGATTTTCGGTTTTCTTAGCTAGGAAAAAAGGGTTTTCGGTTTAGCTAGGTATTCGGGTTTAAACAAAGGGTTGTTCGTTCGTGATCAAGTACTAGCATACATACATTCCAACGTTGTGTGTGCAATCGTAGAGATGTTTAATTCAAACCTTCTTATTAAGGTTTCTTGCTTAATTCTCTCCAATTTAAGGTACATATTCTATACTTTGGTTAATTAATTAAACTACATAGATCTTGTCTTTCGTTGCGTGCTTTGTGATTTGTTTGATAATAGTTATATAATCCAACACTAATATAGTTTTGCCATTGAATAAAAAAAATATATCCCTAATAGAATAATTTTTATTTAGACGGTTAGAGATTTAACACATGTACAATAAAGTTAGAAAATTGAGACCCCACATTACGGGACTCGAACCATACGAGTGCAACACCAAAAGGCGAATTACCACTCTATATACGTGGCTTGGTAAGTTACCATTTGTGTGGATTTCAAATTTTCCATATCCCCGTTACAAAACATAAAATGTTTTTGTGAAGAAACACTACTTATCGTAAATTTAGTTAAGTCAGTTTTTTAAAAATATTAAAATACATATTCAAGATTTGTATAAAAATGACTAGCATGGTACCTAATGACGTATCTAGCTTAAACAGTATTAATGCTAGTAAATAAGCCAAAGTTCACTAATGCTAGTTAACCTAATGCAGGTCGCAGCCAGGTCGCATCCAGGTCGCATCTAGGTCGCAGCCTTCTTGGTTGCTTGGGAATAGCTATGGCCAGCTACCTAGGCCGTAGCCCTCCTCCTCCTGGCCGTAGCCTGCTCGCTACTTGAATGTGACCATTACTAAAGCTCTAGGTTGGAACTTCATGACGTCGGTTATAGCGACATCTAACAAACCCTGCAACAGCTTTGTCTCTTCCTCGCAAGGGACAAATGCTTACGTATAAAACTACACACCGAATAACGTCTCTCTGCAAGACGAACGTCACAACTTGGGACCAACACATATGTCTACCTGCAGGACGAACGTCACGGTTGGGGACCAACGTGCTGAAGTATCCTCAACCCCTATAAATACCCCTTCATTGGCCTACTTCTAGGACCAATGAACAACACACAAAAACACACACACACACTTTACACTTGGTGGCGTGAGATTAACAAAAAAATGTCGGCGGAGGGCCCAACAGAGCCTCCGGGCTTCGACCCTCCTCAAAACGAGTCATCTGTAAACAGAAACTCATCTTGCATAACACCAACGGCTAGGTAGGTGGAAGAATTAGCCCCGTTGATGTGAGAATATCTCCGAAGGATGAATATGGATAGTGTACGTACTCGCCTGACTTACTCAGACGAGAGTGAAGACATGGATGAAGAAATAGAAATGGAAACACCTCTTCCGGGACCCCGTGGAAACAAGTTCGGAGCCAGAGTACACTTTGGCGATACACCGCGGAGACGTGTCAATGGTAATGCTAGAAACTTCCGGCCACAAGGTCCAAACTTACCACCTATGGCAGCTGAGCAAGTACACAACCTGGGGCAGACGTACAATCCCACCTACCATGGCTACGGCCAACCATACCCCACACATAATGACCACTTCACTTCCCAGAGTCAATATTTCACACCGCAGCCGACACACAGCTCGCGGTATGCTTATAGCCAACCTTTCACTCTGCAAACTACCGAACCTCAACCGATGCATACAACCAGTACACATCCTCACCCTCCAACCTACACGCAAAACTTCAACCAATACCAACAACAGACAATGTTTACCAATCCAGCCAGTGGGCAGTCTCAACCCTCATGGTTTCCAAGCAAGTAAGACATGATGATCCAAACAGAGTCGGGACCGTTCGTACAATGGATTGAAGACTACCCGTTGCCACCCGGAGGATTGCCGAAGGGAATAGAAATGTATGATGGCAAGGGTGATCCCGGCAATCATCTGAAGCACTTCAATGGCATGATCAAGATGCAACGTTGGAATGTTCCGGTTCTTGCCATATGTTTGCTCTTACTATGAAGGACGTAGCCCGCGCTTGGGTAGACGGACTACCGGTCGGGAGTGTAGTAAACTTTGAAGATCTTAAGAGAAAGTTTAGATCCCACTTCAGCCAGCAGAGGAAATACCAGAAGATCCATTTGGAAGCACACAACATAAAAAGAAGCAAGGGTGAAAGCATACGCAATTTCATTACGCGATACACGAACGAAATAACACTCATCAAAGGTCTGGCTGAAAGTCAAAAGATATCCGGTTTTGTGCACGGACTGAGATTTAAGCCATTGGTCGAATTTTTATCTACCGACCTCCCACAGACATATACAGCTCTAATTTACTAACAAGACACACAGTTTCTTGCTTGCAAAGGACAAAGCTGGTAACTTGGGAGGGGCAGAGCCAGTAGAAGGAAGTCCGTATTTCAATCCGCAGCCTTATGGAAGGGGTGAGGGACGAGGCTGGAGGGGTCGTGGAGGTAGAGGACATCACTTCTCTCCATATCAGCGAACGCAAGATCATGCTCCTACCAATCATGGCACCCTGAACAATACACAAAGACCCCCACGGAATGTATTAGCTGCAGAAAGATCACCACCAAAGCCAAGGTCACAACGGCGGGGGAAAGACATGAGCAAATTTTGTGACTATCATAATGTCCGCGGTCATGACACAAATGATTGTAATGTATTCAAAACCAAGGTAGAGGAAGTAGCCAAAACCGGAAGGCTGGCCCAGTTCTTAAAAGGCTTGAAAGAACAAGGGCCAAGAGATAATCAAGGAAGGCAAGATAACACCGAAGCTCAAGCAGCAAGACCGGAGCTAATGGAAGCTCCCATAACTATGATAATTAGTGAAGTTCGACGAGAAGAGCAGATACCAAACAAAAGTGAGCCATGGAAGTCGGTGGAAATAAGCTTCCCACCCATTGAAGAAAAAGATGCATCGGATGACCCAATTGTGATCCAAGCGATCATAGGGAAACATCAAGTGCAAAGAGTGCATGTGGACACCGGAAGTGGGTGTGAAATGATGTACGACCATTGCTTCCAAAGATTATCGCCAACCCTCCAAAAGTTAAGGAAAGGTTCAGCAAGCTCCCTAATTGGATTCTCGGGGGAAAGAGCATGGTCACAAGGTGAGGTCACTAGGTGAGGTCACTTTACAAGTAACTGTTGGAGAATGGCCAAAGCAACGTACGAAAGTGTTAACGTTCACCATCATCCAGGCCGAATCCCCATATAATGTCATCTTGGGAAGGGTAGCTATGAGGAAAATGGGAATAATCCCCTCCTCAACCCATGCTGCAATCAAATTCCCAACACTGCTAGGCATCAGATATGTGAAATCAGAGCTACTTTTCAATTGATATTGTGCTAAAGTAGAGCCGCAAGACGTAGCTCCGGAGCAGGAAAAACTTGTACAGTCCGGAGAATTAGAAGAGAAAGTGTTCATCAATGACAAGTATCCAGACCAACACCATCTGATAGGCCGCCAACTCCAAACAGAGTACAAAAGGAAGTTGAAAGAATTACTCGAAAGAAACAAAGATGTGTTCGCATGGACACCATCTGACATGACCGATGTCCCAAGGCAATTGAAGATAGGAAGTGAAGTATTTGATACTCAACATAGGCTGAATTCTCGACCGCACATGGAGCCAATAAAACAGAAAAGAAGAAGTCTAGCTCCAGATAGATGCAAGGCCACGCAAGAACAAGTAGCAGACTTAGTCAAAGCAGGTATCTTGAGGGAAGTCAAATATCAGAGCTGGGTAGCCAACCCAGTTATGGTGAATAAGCACGACGGAGGCTGGAGAATGTGCGTCGACTTCACTAAAATCAACAAGGCTTGCCCTAAAGATTGCTACCCACTACCAGAAATCGATTGGAAAGTAGAATCATTGGTGGGTTTTAGGCTGAAATGTTTTCTTGATGCCTATAAAGGGTATCATAAAATACAGATGCACCCCGACGATGAAGACAAAACAGCATTTTACACTGCTGGGGGCATCTACTGCTATAAGAAGATGCCCTTTGGGTTAAAGGATGCAGGAGCAACATATTCTATAGTAGACAAGGCGAGGGAAGCAAATCGGCGTAATCTGGAGGCTTATGTAGATGACATGGTCATTAAGAGTAGAAGTGAAGAAGACATGTTGATGGATATTGAAGAAACCTTCAAAACACTCCGAGCCATAAACATGAAGTTGAACCCGAAGAAATGTACATTTGGAGCAGAGGAAGGTCAATTCTTGGGCCACATTATCACAAGAGAAGGGTTCAAAGCAGACCTAGAGAAAGTAAAAGACATCCTTAGCCTAAAACCACCAAGTAACCTAAAGGAAATGTAACAACCCTCAATTTACGACTAGGACAATTTACTTAGACTTATCTAGGTACCTATCCCTAGAGGTTAATTAAGAGAATTGACCCTCTAAACGTTTAGGGCATGGTGATATTTTCTCTCTAGTTCAATAGATTGCCAAAAGGTAGCTCGTTGCCTTAGAAATACCATGAACAATACTACAATCATTCAAGACAATCTCAAGCTATAAATTAGTTCTAATTGAACCGGATGAAATATCAATGAACCAAAAACTTTATTTTGAGAAGTTAAGTTATAAAATAATAATAATAATAATAATTGTACAAGACTTACAAGTTGTGAATAATGAGCTAAGTAAAAATTAAAATACAAGATGTCATACATATATATATACATACGGGTTTATATATATACCCACATACATAAAAATTCTTACAACTTTTATTTTTGTAACAAAAGCTACATATATTTACAAATTCAATATCTACATCCTTAGGATTTACATAATAAACCCATCTCTACACAACTCATACACAAATAACCCATATTATGCACCTAGACAAATTCTTGGACTACACATCACATAAACCTCTTGGACCAATGGCCACCTCTCTACCACGCCATTCAACCAATTAACAAGTCTCTAAAACCCCACAACCCTCTAATTTTCATGCTCCCTCCCCTCTACACTCTTACTTTTCATTTCAAACACACACACATCTCCAAAAACTCTCTCCAACTCTCTCTAATTTTCTGCACTTTTTCTTTCTCTTTATCGGTTCAAACAAGCTAACAAGGAGCTCAAATCTAACTAATCTAATGTAATAATAAGTTCCATTGATCATCCAACAACTAGTATCATGTAATGTGGAAGCATGGGGTCGATTTGGAGGCAACAAGGTCACAAAATCAGCCTCCTAAAGAGGCTGATCGGCAACAGCAAAAAGGGGCAGCAAACAGCCCCTATCTCCTCACTTTCTTTTGATTCTTGATCATCAATGGGTACCCAACATATTCCCTTGTTTGTTCATCATCCTTTCTTCCATCTTGTATCTTATTTTCTCTTCTTTTCAAGCTTGTTACAGCCAATAAACAACTCCAAGGACAGCCAAGAAAATGGAGACCCAACAACACTTGTTTTGATCTTCAAAGGTTGATAACTTGTAATCTTTTGATTATCACTCTCTTTATCTTTCATTTTTATCACTAAAAACACATAGATCTTCACATGCATGCATATTTAAAAGATTGATCTAGAAGAAATAATTATGAATGCAAGAGATAATAATGGACTTAGTGTATCCATGATAAGATTTGCATTAGTTCAGGTTTATTTTGATTTGGGATTTGAGATGGATTTTTGGATGATGATTGATGATTTGAAATTGATAATAAGAATCTGTAAATTTGATGATAAAATAATACAAAAAAAGAGTGATAATCTTGTAAGTGATAAATTAAAGTGTTAATTAAGCAAGAAAGGTCATTGGTGGGTTGATATGATCAAAAACAAATCTGACAAAAACCATTTTCTGTCTTAGAACGGATAAACTGGGCATGTGAGGGAATTTTCAAGCAAAACTATCAAAATAAAAGTTGTAGACAAATGAGTTAAGATTAACCTCCAACCAAAATTACTCAAAAATACTGAAACAAATGAAAGATATGATTTTTCTACTGAAACTGGTCAAAACTGTAATTTGGTATGAATATTTTATAAACTTTTAACAATTTTTATCTCCTAATCCATAAGGTTCTAGGAGGTCATACTTGGTGGAAAGTAATTTCAATGTGTGGTGAACTTAAATAAAATCATGGGATTTTTCTAACAATCAGAACATCAAGAACTTTTATAAAACTTCTGACGTCGCAAGCAGTGCCCATTCGGGACAGTTTGTGTTTGGATAATTTTTAAGGACACCAAACATTATCAAAAAATTCACAAAAATACTAGATACATATAAGTCGCTATGTAAAAATCATGAAGGTCCAAATAATTCGTGTTGACCCCAAAATAGTAGCCAACATTTCCTAAAAATGTGAAGTAAAAACAGAAAATTTTGAAAGAAGCTAATCATTAGTGTAATGGGCTAAAAGATGCACTAAGGAGTTAATGGGCTAAAAGATGCACTAATTAGGCCCACTTGGCCCAATAACCACTATGATCCATTAATCACATAACCCAAATAAGGTTAAGCCCAATAACTAAATTAAGCCCAAGTCACTTAAAAACCCATCACATTTTGGCCCAATTGATAATGACCCATAACACTTAAACGAATATCATGAGATAAGTGTAATCAAAATAAAACAAAGATAATTAAGTGAGATAGACATACGTAATTATGTTAACCAATCTATATATTGATATCACAAATGTTAATTCGCGCTAAAATCGGTTACACAACAAATGATGAATAAGGATAACATAACTTAATATGACATTTCTATATGATAACCTAATATATCATGTGAAACCACAAATTAAGCCAAGTTACCGAAAATCTAACAACTTATGACTACGCATGTAATGAAAGTAACCTTTTACACCATCAACCTTTACAACGACAACGATGCGAATGTTGGCAATATACTTGGATCCCGCAATTTATAGCAACATAATGAAAGTGGCATTTCTAAGTAATGGCTTAAGATAGGAGCTTATGTATATTAGTCCTCTCGTAGGGATAGTCTTGGCTTTGAAATGTGGATGAGGACCATGATGGAATATATGATCAAGGAAGCAATAGATGGGAAGTACCCATTTTGGATAAGTATATATAATGCTCTGCATATCAAGGTGAGTCATAGCCCCCTTTCAAACTCTTTTATGTGTTTTACTTTCGGGGTGAAAAGCATGATAAATAAAATTGCTTTCTATATATGAAATGATTCTTGAAAGAATGATTATGATATGGGACTTATGTTGTATGTTCAATGTGATATATGTTATATGATGAACTTGAGTACTGTCAAACTTGAGTACGTCATCAACATGTAGGACTGACCTCGTGCTGACGTCAGCACGAGGGAGATCGATTGGTTATTGTTCAGGCCTAATTACTTCAATTAAGGCTGAAGCCCACACGAACCAACACCCTTTTAGTATAAATACAAACCTAATCTACGAAATTAGGTATCCATCACATCCATCATATATCCATTATATTCATAAGTTGATATAATCACGAATTAAGGCTACTTGTTGCTCGTGTGACCTCCTACACGAACCACAAGCTTTGTGCATCTCCTTAGGTTGATTAATTACTCATTAATCAGCAAAAGGCAATAGCAATCTTGTTATCTCAAGAGGATTCCATACTCTTGACATAACGAATCACATCTTATTACGATCCACGCAACCATAGGACCTTACAAGTGGTATCAGAGCCCTAAGGTTGATTACCAGAAGGTGTAAGATTGTTTGATTTGCTATTGATTGTAAAATCAATTCGAAATTCATGTTTTTCCTTTAGTTCGTGTGTAACTTCGCGCGACCTTGTGCTTACGTCAGCACGAGGTGATCCTTGCTTAGCGCCTACGTCAGCACTAACCTGACTTCGTGTCAATTTCGCGCCACGTCTGCACAAACTGATCTTCGTGTTGTTATACGTGACCTAGTTTGTCTTCGTGTCATGTGCTTCTCACGTGTCCTTCGTGCTTCACTTCGTGCCACGTGTACTTCGTGTGACCTCGTGCCGCACATACTTTTGTTATTTCGATTGATTTGACTTCAAAAGATTCGAAATGACTACTATTCCAGCTGCTGCAAATTCACCAAATGCCCTACTCATCAGCTAGATGATCATGCACGATCATGAGGTTGGTCGTGGAAACACACCTCTAAAGTTATTTCATATGGAAAACTATTGGATGTGGAAGAGACGATTTGAAGAGTACATTCGTCTCACTGATATGGACATGTGGCTCGTGATAACTTAAGGTTTTGATTGGCCTTCATATGATCGGTAGGTATACTTATACTGATATGCCGATTAAAGAAAGAAAGAGATACGCTGTTGAGGGAAAGGCCTTGTCCACTCTTACTATGGCCTTACCTCAAGATAGTATATATTTGTTCAAAAAGTATACTACTTCAAAGGACTTATGGGACGCTCTCGAAAGATATTGCGAGGGTGATGCAACTTTGAAGAAAAACCGTATCAAGCTTTTGAAGTGTCAATACGAAGCTTTCAACGGACTGAAAGGAGAATCTCTTGATGAGATCATCACTCGATTCAGTCATTTGACTACTGAGTTATCGTATTTTGAGGTTGTTTATCCTGATACTGAGCTAGTTGATAAGTTTTTGGACTCACTACCTAAGTCATGGGACCGAGTATGTTCATCAACTTCAAGATGATCAAGAATATAGGTCATGGACCGAGAAGGTGGTTTCCAAGCTTAAGAACAGAGATATGAAGAGAAGAATTAAAGATACACACTCGGATTTCACTCAAGATCCATCATTGTATCATGCTAAGTCTGTTCATTTAGCAAGTTCTAGCTCGGGGAACAATGCATTTCTAAGTGGTGCTGAAGCTACACCAATAGTAGATGTTGAAGGTCTTGCTGGATATGTTGCTTATGACAATGCAAATACGAATGTCAAGAGCAATGTACAATCTTTTCACTCTATGCCAATGAGTATGAGTTCTGCAGAAGGTAAAATGAGTGTCTACTCAGCCTTTTGTAATGCTTAGGAAGCATTTATCGGATAGATCCTGATGATTTGGAAGAAATGGATCTACAATGGCAACTAGCTATGCTCACTATTAAGGTCAGAAGATTCACTCAGAGAACTGGGAGACCTATAGGAAATGGCACTAAGGGCTTTGACAAATCCAAGGTGAAATTTTTCAATTGCGATGGATTTGGTCATTTTACAAGAGAGTGTCAACGACCTAAGAGGATTGATAATACTGTTGCTGGTCGTCAAAATTACAATAAAGGCGGCATTACTCCAAGTAATCAGAAAACTCAAGCAATGATTACATTTCCTGCTACTCCACAACAGCCAGTTTCGTCACCATTTTTGGAGTCAAAGGCCGTTGTTGTTCAGAATCCGGATGGTACCTCGAATCATGCCTACATGGTAGAAGTATATGACGAGGTAGCTGCAACAATTGATTATGTTGTATACTCAAGTGAAGAAAGTGCATCTGAGATAGTTGAGCAGAATGTACGTAATGTTGCTGAGACTGTGAGATCTGAGAGTGAACCCATGACAGCTGTGAAAGCACCTGAAGAAAAGGAAGAGTCATCTATACCTGCTGATGACATTTCTAAGAAGAGCATCGAAGATCAAATGAAGAACTTCGTGATACCTGAAGGTATGACAACTGAAGACTTTGTTGCATACATGGCAGATTGCAAGGCTACAGATCAGAAGGTATTTTGTTCCTTACTTTCTATTGTTGATGTTTGTAAAATGGTGTCAGACTTAAAATTTGAGGTGATAAAAATGAAAGAAAATTTGACTAGTTTAACTACTGAAAATGCTATTCTTAAAAGGGAAAGTAATGTGACTAAAGATTCTGATTTACTTCGACAACGAGATCACCAACAAACTGAATTAGATTTTAATCCTGATAAGGTAGTATATTACACTTTGAAAGACTGTGATACAGTTTTCTATGATAGAGAGGTATCTATAACTAGGATTGAACCTAAGTCAATAATTGATAAAGTTTGGTGTGTAGAAAATAAAGAAGAATGGTTAGCTGAACAGATTCCATATAAGGATAGACATTATGCTCCTTTTAAACCAGCAAGAACTATGGAAGAAGCAATACAAACGCTTAATACCATAGATGAAATGAAGGAGTATGGTATACCAATCCCTGAAATAGAATATGGTCAATCTAGAAAACAACAAGAAAAGAAGTGTTATACTTGTCGTGAGAGAGGTCATATAGCTATTGAATGTCCAAATAGGAAGGTCAAGAATCCTAAGAATGACAGTCAAGTCAAGTCAAAGGATGTTGATGATATTCCTAATACTAATGGGAAGGGTAAATTAGTTGAACAAGTAGCTTCACCACAGTTTATGAGTGCATATAGAAGAGACTATTATGAGGGGTATGCTAAAAGACATCCTGATAATAAAAATGCACAGAGTTATGTTAAGTTACTTAAATCGTTATCATATGGTGAGTCTGTTGTGATAGATCAAGGGATTAATTTCAATAGATCTAAGACACCAAAACGACAGGGACCTTGATATGTCGTATTTTATGCCCATTTCCCATAGTTTAAGTAGTTGATTATTGATGTTTAAGATTCATTTTCGTATACATTTGGTGCGTTTTTGGTATTTGTTAGTGTTTCAGGTTGATAACAGGTACCTAAGCGATAATCTGAAGAAAACAAAGTTTCTGGAGTAAAACAAGTGCTTACGGACGTTTTACGAGGCAAGAGAGTGAAGATTAGAAGAAAGTCAAAAAAAGTCAATGCTAGTCAAGACGTACAGCGGCGCAGGCTCATGATGCGTCGCAGTAATGTTTGTCGAGGATAAAACTGCTTCGCAGTAGGCTGAAACTGCGACGCAGTTAGACCATATACGCCAAAAGACTAGTCAAGGAAGTCAAAGTCAACAGAAGTCAAAAGGGGAGAACTGCGACGCAGTTTGGCGCCGAATCTGCATAATTTTGGATCATATAAATAGGTTGCAAAAACATTCTAAAAACCCTAACTTCACTTTCCAGATGATTTTTGAGTATTTTTCAAGGGTTTTTCTTATATTCAATCATTTTGAAGGATCTCAAGCTCCATTGGAATCATTCCGTTATTCGTTTTCAATTCCTTGTATTCGGTAACGATGAATTCTCTATATTTGAATCGTTATTCATATTTCAATATGAGTGGCTAATCGTCTTTTCATCCATCTTGATGGAGTGAGACAATATGTAAGGATTGAATAATATTTTATAATTCAAATAATTTGGTTTAACGTTGAGTCATGATCTTACGGGTAAAGGGTTACCCCGGTGAGTATATTATATCCCATTAAAAAAATAAGTAGAAGTGAAATGGCAGAGTACCATATCAGTTCATATATTTGACATGCCAAATATGCGTAAAACAAGCTAACTAGCAATCAAAGGCAACAACCAAAGATCTACAATAAACTAAACAAGATCAATGGAAAATAAGCAATCCACAATAGACTAAATCGGCGCCATCAGTTCTTCAAACATAATGCTCTTTGGCAGTTTCCAATCCTCAAGCAACGAAACAACTCGAGGAGTATTCTTGAACTTCAAAGTAACAAGCCGTAATCTGACCATTTCTTTAATCAAAGCAATCACCCGTCCAACAGGTCTGACCTTATCAGTAAACAACCTGTTATTTCGTTATTGCCAAACAAAATATGCAATAGCAACAACAATTAATCGACCCACTACACTCCTAGCTGATCTTGAATGAGCTTTAGCAATAAGAGCCGTACATATATCATCCCAAAGTTTCGAAATAAGCTCCATTCTAGCAAGGGAGCCAAACTGCTCCAAACCTGTTTAGAAAAGGAACATACAAAGAATAAGTGGTGATGAGAGTCTGGGCCACGCTGACATAGAGCACAACACTGCAGATTCAAGTTCATATTGCCCCCCACGTCCCAATGCTTCAACTTATCTTGCGTTTTTAATTTCCTTCTGAATATAAGCCATAGAAGACAAGAATGTCGAGGAATGCATTGCGAGTACCAAGCAACTTTATGCCATTGAACCATCGGTTCCTTCCTCTTCAATGTATGCCAAACAGTCCCCGTTGCAAACTTCGATTGATCACCATTTTGATCTTTCCAACACAACATATCATCAGAATCATTTAACTGAAGGTTGCTGAGCTGAATTAAAACAGGAAAGAGGTCATACCAAGCAGCCCGCCACCCATATATCAGCAACCCGAGGAGATAAAGTAAAACCAGCTCTACTAATTTCTCGAGGAGTGATATGCTGTATCAATGGTCCTAAATCTGACCACCAATCATACCAGGCAAGTGTGATTCGACAACCCCATAAATGGACCAAATAAATGGCCGAATTTAGACCAAATAAATGGCCGAATTTCCTCACGTAGCTGCAGCAACTTACGCCAACCCCAACTACACGAGCCAGGCAATGAAACAGCCCAAAAACTTCTCCCTTTCAACCTATACGAGTGCACCCATTTAACCCATAAAGATTCTCTATTAGTTAAAATACTCCAGATGTGATTCGACAATAGAGCTTTATTATGAGTAGCAATACGTATGATCCCAAGCTCTCCTTCATTTTTTGGTAAACAGACCGATTTCCAAGAAACTTTCGCTTTACCTCTTTTCATTGGCCCTGAAACCATAGAAAAGCTCGCATTTTCTGTTCCAGTTCCTTAATTATACGAGAAGGAAGACTAAATACCATTGCCCAGTATACATGTAAAGAAGATAAGAAAGATTTAACGAGTTCAAGTCTACCCGCAAAGGATAGTGTCCTGTTTCTCCAATCTGTTATACGCTTTTCCAATCTCTCCACAAGAACATTACAATCTCGATAAATTAATCTGGAGGAAACAAGGGGCACTCCAAGATATCTTACCGGTAAAGAACCTTCCTCAAAAGGTAACAGGTTCATAATAGCAGCCTTAACATGTGGAGATACATTGCAAAAATTCACTGTACTCTTAGAAAGACTAGGCACTAACCCCGACATGTCTCTGAACTCATTAAGAGATTTAATCAGAATCTTCACCGAATGAAGCTCACCACGCGAAAATAAGAATAAACCATCTGCAAAGCATAAGCTAACAACCTTCTCCTTAGAGCATTTATTATGAAATTTGAATCCAGAGCGAGTCGCCGTATGCTTTTGCAAAATCAGAGTCAACACCTCCATAACAAGAGTAAAGAGATAAGGCGACAATGGATCACCTTGTCTTAATCCTCTTTTGCCTTTAAAATACCCATGGATATTCCCATTAATACTTAATGAAAACGAGGCAGTAGACACACATCTCATTATCCAATTGATCATAATCTGATGGAAACCAAACCCAACAAGTAATGACCGTAAAAAATTCCAATCCACTGTATCATACGCCTTTTGTATATCAATTTTAAAAGCACACCTTGGGGGACCATAATTACGGTGATAGCCATGCATAAATTCTTGAGTTAAGAGTATGTTATCTGTAATTTTCCTCCCTGGAACAAAAGCCGACTGATTCAAGCTAACTAGTGTATGCAATCCTTCCTTTATTCTATTAGTAAGAATCTTACTAATGCATTTATAAATCGTATTGCAGCAAGAAATAGGCCGATAGTCAGTGATTAAAGAAGGAGGGGTAATCTTAGGAACCAAGGCAAGCAATGTGTGATTTACTTCTTGCAAGAGCTGAGCTGTACAAAAAAAATCATGGACTGCTAAGCAAACATCATTACCGAACTCATTCCATGTTTTTAAAAAACGCAGCCAAATATCCATCAGGCCCTGGAGCTTTGTTATCATCAATCGAAAACATAGCCTCTTTAATCTCCTCATTAGTAACATGGCGGATCGTATTCTCAACAACTACATTAGATAACTTCCTAGTAAACATCTCCATATCAGGGAACAAGGATATAGCACCCACAACTTCAAGAAAATTCTTGTAATGCTGGACAATGGCCATCGGCACCTCACCCATTTTAATTATTTGTTATTTGTAATGCCTGATTGGAGTTGTGTCGTGATCTTAATCTATTAATTCTTTGTTATTTAATTATTAATTGCGGATAATTTTTATACAAGCTTAGTGATAACTAGGGGCGGGTAGAAGTTATTTTGATCGCTTGGTTAGAAGCGATTGGTTCTATGATGGGTACGGTAGAAGGGAATTAATAATTAATAAGGATTAATGGGTTGATGGTTGGGTACAACCAATAGACACAATTGTTATCTGAAATGATCAAAACCATTGTTGAACTAGAGAAGTTATAAAAAGGCGTCTCGGGGTACCGGTCTTAATAATGGAATTAGTTTATACAAGAGAGTCAAATAAGTTGTAAACTTGACGGGTACGGGGTTGAAGATTAATTTGAGTCTCGGTTATTTAATCAACTAATTGGATTTGAACTTCATAAAATGTGCAATCTAAGCATGTTGTCGAGTGAAATCAAGATGGGTGACCTTTAAATTCTTGTTTTAAACAACAAACTCCTCTTTCGATTAATCCTGAGGGATTCCTAACTCTTTTACTAACTACTTGCAACGTGGCAATTCGGCCACAAAAACCCTTCATTTTTACTTGAATCACTTAATTGTTACAATTGCTTATAATAGTCCTTGTGAACGATCTCGGCTTACCAGCTTTTACTATACTGCATGCGATCAGGTACACTGCCAGTGAGTGTGTAGTGGTCAGTATTTAGGTAAATCGTGTTTATAAATTTTATTACTAGATTTCACATATCAAGTTTTTGGCGCCGCTGCCGGGGACTTAAATTAAGTAGTTGTTAGTTTTGTGATTTGATCCTTCCTTGCATTCATTTCTGAGGAAGTTATTTTTTTTTAATAGATAGATTTTATTTTTGTTTTTAATAGATAGTTTTGCTTTGATAGTTGATGAACACAAGAGCCTCTGGTAGACCTTTGCTTAGTCCTCAGTCTAATCCCGGGAAAGCCAGAAGACGCTTATTTAGATCAAACAACACGGAGCCCTCAAACACCGACAAAATAGATTCAGGAACCGAAAACCGTGACCAACCGGACGTAGACTTGGATCAACACTACTAAAAGAAAGATTCAACGTCCGAAGTTCACTTGAGTACCAATTTCTCTGAAAGTAGTTGTTTGTTCAAAACTGGTGACAGCTCAGAGGAAGAAGATTATCAGGATAAAATTCATAAACCGGATTCAACAGAAATTCCTCAAGCAAATCTTCAAGTAGATCAACCAGTTAGAATAAGGAGAATGGGTGATCAAGAACCGGTCAACCTCAACAACCGTCTTTACGGTGACCGTAGAAGAAATGTACCCATTAATAGGGGTACTCCTATTCGCCTTCCAACCACCGGAGTTAACTTTTCTCTCAAAGGAAGTCATCTGAAAAGTTTGGAGGAAGAGAAGTTTGATGGGGTGACTAATAATGATCCGTATGGCAATCTAGAGAGATTTGAGAAAATTTGTAGGTTTTACCACTATGGCGCGAATCAAGATGATAATGTGAAGCTTGAGCTTTTTCCACTCACTTTATGTGGAGGAGCTAAGGCGTGGCTCAAGGAACAGCCAGATGATTTGTATACCACTTGGGATGAGCTTCGTGTTGGGTTTATTGATGAGTTCTATTCTATAAGGACTCAAAGACAGTTGGAAAACAAGATCGGTCATTCACTCAAGATCCAGGTTAAGATGTAGTAGATGCTTGGAAACGGTATAAGGAGATGATCAGGAATTGTCCAGGAAATAATCTAAACACAGAAGCAGTGGTTGAAATCTTTTATGACGGTTTGCTCAAGAGAACTCGAAGGGAACTTGCCGGGGCATTTGGGGGTAGTTTGAACAATGTGACCCCGGCTGAAGGTTACAAAATCCTAGATGATATGGCTGAGTTTTCAGATCGTGAAGAACTTGTAAGTAAGAGAACGGTTGGTAAGACTGTGGCAAAGCTAGAGAGTAGTGAAGAATCAAGTTTGGTTGCTGAAGTCAAAACCCTCACAAAGCAGATGAACAAGAGGTTTGACAACCAAGACGTGAAATTCAAAAGCATTGAAAGGGATGTTAAGGTGATTGCTGATGGCTGTGACTACTGTGGAGACATGCATTATTCAGAGGATAGCCCGGATAAGCCGGCTCAAGAAGTCAACTATGTCCTGAATCAGCAAGGGAGCTTTAATCAGAATACCGGTTATCAAAACCGGTCATCAGGTACTTCTTTTCCTTCATCTAACTTTAATGCTAATAATTCTGGTTTTAGTGGAAGCAGGTTTAGCAGGTTCAACAATCAGCAGAATGCAAATGCTGAATTGAGAGATATCATGAAAGATTTGGTAGGTGCTCAGAAAGCTACCAATGAGAAGATGGCCTCTCAATGGGATGCTATGACTACTAGATTGGATGGTTTGTCTAATAAGCTTGAGCAGAGCTCGAAGAGTACTCAAGAAACATTTCAGGATATTGAGGCAAAGCTTGAAAGGCTAGGAACTTCAAACAGGCAGTCCGGTACCTTACTGAGCAATACTCAGCAGAATCCTAAGCCTCAGCAGAACAACCAAAGATCTCATTTCGGATAGGAAGAAGCTAGAAGAAGGCAAGACGACAATGATGAGTGCCGTGGTTTCCGCCATAATAAAGAACGAGATACCCCCTAAGTTGGAAGATCCAGGGAGTTTTCTTATTTCTTGTTCTTTTGGGATTAAATTGTATAAGGCATTGGCTGATCTTGGTGCCAGCATTAATTAAATGCCTTATTCGGTCTATAAGAAATTGTCCCTAGGTGAATTGACCCCGACCCGCATGAGCATTACGCTTGCGGATAGATCATTCCAATATCCCATGGGGATAGCGGAAAATTTGCAGATTAAGGTGGGTCATATGATTTTCTTGGTAGATTTTGTTACACTAGAAATGGAGGTGGATGTCAATGTACCTCTCATCCTATAACCGCGGATGCTATCATTCGGGTTAAGGCCAAGGAAATTTCTTTAGGTGTCGGTGATGACCAAGTTGTATTTAATGTTGATAGAGCTCTTAAACATCCTTACTCGTGTGATGAATCTTGTTTCAGGATAGATGTTATTGAAGAAGAGGATGCTTTGGAAAAGGAGCTTATGGATTACTTGGATATGGAGGATGGGCAAGCTTTGTTAGCTTGTAATGAAAAAGAACAGGAGATAGTTGATGAGATGATGCAATAGATCATGGCATTAAGCGTTGATGAAACTCCATCGGATGATGAATCTTTTGAAAAGATCAAGGTAGCAAACGGGTGCTTACTTCGGTTGAGAGCCCTCCTACCGATTTGGAGCTCAAACCGCTTCCGGATCATTTGGAGTATGCATACTTAGAAGGTACATCTTTCCTCCCTGTTGTCATTTCATCTTCCTTGATGGAGGATAAAAAATCTAGGCTTATTACTGTCTTGAGGGCCCATAAAAGGGCCTTTGCATGGAAAATTTCCAATATTCCGGGTATAAGTCCAGAATTTTGTAAGCACACAATAAACTTTGTTGATAATGTCAAACCTATTGTGCAAAGACAACGGAGATTAAACCCGAACATGAAAGATGTTGTGAAAAATGAAGTTATTAAATTGTTGGATGCGGGAATCATATTCCCCATCTCGGATAGTTCATGGGTGAGTCCGGTACATTGTGTATTGAAAAAGGGTGGGATGACTGTTGTGCTAAATGATAAAAATGAATTAATTCCCACTAGAACTGTCACGGGTTGGAGGGTATGTATTGATTATCAGAAGCTAAATGATGCAACCCGCAAGGACCACTTCCCATTGCCCTTTATCGATCAAATGCTCGAACGACTCGCCGGAAATGAGTATTTTTGTTTTTTGGATGGGTTTTCTGGGTACTTTCAAATACCCATTGACTCCAAAGACCAATAGAAGACCACCTTTACTTGCCCCTTTGGCATTTATGCCTATAGAAGGATGCCATTCAGTCTTTGTAATGCCCCGGGGACTTTCCAACGTTGTATGATTGCTATTTTTCAGGATATGATTGAAACATCCATGGAAGTTTTTATGGATGATTTTTCTGTGTTTGGAAATTCTTTTGAAAATTGTCTAGTTAGTCTTGATAAGATGTTGGAAAGGTGTGAACGGGCACACTTGGTTTTAAACTGGGAAAAGTGTCACTTTATGGTTAAAGAAGGTATTGTTTTCGGACACAAAGTTTCTAAGGAAGGGTTAGAGGTCGATAAAGCTAAAATTGATGTCATAAGTAAATTGCCTCCGCCCACAAATGTGAAATCAATTAGAAGCTTTTTGGGTCATGCCGGTTTTTATCGTAGATTTATAAAGGATTTCTCCAAAATCACCCAGCCTATGACCAAGTTGTTAGAGAAGGATGTCCCATTTGTGTTTGATAAAGAGTGTCTTGATGCATTCAACTTGTTGAAAGAGAATTTGACCAATGCACTCATTATGACTCCCCCTAATTGGTCATTACCATTCGAGTTGATGTGTGATGCTAACGACTTTGCCTTAGGGGCCGTTTTAGGCCAAAGGGAGGATAAACATTTCCGCCCTATTTCCTATGCTAGCAAGACCTTGAATCCAGCCCAACAGAACTATACAGTGACTGAAAAAGAGTTGAAATTTTGAAGGATCTCAAGCTCGATTGGAATCATTCCGTTATTCGTTTTCAATTCCTTGTATTCGGTAACGATGAATTCTCTATATTTGATTCGTTATTCGTATTTCAATATGAGTGGCTAATCGCCTTTTCATCCATCTTGATGGAGTGAGACAATATGTAAGGATTGCATAATATTTTATAATTCAAATGATTTGATTTAACGTTGTGTCGTGATCTTAATCTATTAAATATTTGTTATTTAATTATTAGTTGCGGATAACTTTTATACAAGCTTAGTGGTAACTAGGGGTAGGTAGAAGTTATTTTGATCGCTTGGTTAGAAGCGATTGGTTCTATGACGGGTATGGTATAAGAGAATTAATAATTAATAAGGATTAATGGGTTGATGGTTGGGTACAACCAATAGACACAATTGTTATCTGAAATGATCAAAACCATTGTTGAACTAGAGAAGTTATAAAAAGGCGTCTCGGGGTAGCGGTCTTAATAATGGAACTAGTTTATACAAGAGAGTCAAATAAGTTGTAAACTTGACGGGTACGGGGTTGAAGATTAAATTTGAGTCTTGGTCATTTAATAAACTAATTGGATTTGAACTTCATAAAATGTGTAATCTAAACATGTTGTCGAGCGAAATCAAGATGGGTGACCTTTAAATTCTTGTTTTAAACAACAAACTCCTCTTTCGATTAATCCTGAGGGATTACTAACTCTTTTACTAACTACTTGCAACGTGGCAATTCGGCCACAAAACCCCCCATTTTTACTTGAATCACTTAATTGTTACAATTACTTATAATAGTCCTTGTGAACAATCTCGGCTTACCAGCTTTTACTATACTGCATGCGATCAGGTACACTGCCTGTGAGTGTGTAGTGGTCAGTATTTAGGTAAATCGTGTTTATAAATTTTATTACTAGATTTCACACATCAGACCTTCACAGAATACCACTTCTAGTAGTGGAACTCCGAGTCGTTCTCGTACACCTCAAAGGAGTAACTCACCTAGGAAGATGGCTCAACAAAATCGATCAACTCCTTCTAGAATTAATAGTTCGTCTAAATTCTATGATCGATTAGGGAGTCAACCTAGATTTGGTACTCACTCACCAAGGAATTCTCCTCCTAAGACTCGTTTCACTTCACCTAAGAAATAGTCTGTGACACCATCTTCATCCAAGGCTCGATTACAGAGCGATGGATATTGGACCGAATTAATAATTAGAGATGAATTCGGTAAATCCAAACCTCAGAAGGTTTGGGTTCCCTTTGGAAACTAACCATCTTGTTGTCATATGTGCAGGGAGAACCAAGGAAGGCTATCAGTCTTTGGTATGTTGACAATGGATGCTCTCGGCACATGACAGGGGACAAGCATGTGTTGTCCAATTATGAAGATGTACATGGTTCTTACGTTAGTTTCGCTGGTCCCAAGGGCGGCAACATCTCGGGCCAAGGTGATGTTGTCAATGGGAAGATTACGCTGGAGAAAGTCAATTATGTGGAATAGTTAGCACATAATCTATTGAGTGTTTCTCAGATTTGTGACAAGGGTAACAATGTCCATTTTACTGAGAAAGAAGCACTTATTCTGAAACCAGGATATGTTATTCCTGAAGACTGGATCCTGCTAAAAGCTCCTAGGAAGAGAGACATCTATGGCCTTGTGTTAGGTGTTGATGATCCAAAGGAGTCTGTTTGCTTGTTATCGAAAGCAAATGAATCTGAATCTTTACCATGGCATAGAAGAATGGGACATATCAATTTTCGAAAGATGAATGACATTGTCAAACATGGTTTGGTTGACAGCGTTCCCATGAAACGGTTTGGAATGGAAGACAAATGTGTACCTTGTCTGAAAGGTAAACAGCAAAAGTCTACACATAAACCGAAACAAGAAAATTCTATTGCCAATCCTTTCGAGTTACTTCACATGGATTTATTTGGTCCAGTGAATGTAAGAAGTATCGATAGGATGTATTACTGTTTGGTGGTTACTGATGACTACTCGAGATTCTCATTGGTATTCTTTCTTAAAACGAAAGATGAAACTCCACAGATTTTGATAAATTTCTTTGTCAAAACTGAAAGTCTTTATGGAGTTCGCATTAAGAGAATCAGGAGTGATAACGGAACTGAATTTAAGAATAATGTGATGGATGTCTTTTGTTTGTCAAAGAGAATCCAACATCAATACAATTCGCTGTATGAACCACGACATGCTATGAGCTTCTACATAAGAAGAAACCGAATTTACAGAATGTTGAACCATTTGGTGTACTGTGTACTTTCTTGAAATATCTACCTCAGTCAAAGTTTGATCCAAAAGGTTGAAGAGGGAATTTTCATGGGTTATAAACCGGGAACATCAATTCGACGGGTTTATAACAAGCAGACCGGCAAAGTTGACTTGGGTACAAATGTCAAGATTGTCAGTCATAAGCCCGCTATTCATTCTGGAACTGGCAAAAATTTCGATTATGATAGTGTGTTTAGTTCACTACACGGTCCTGCTTTTTATTCAGATCCTAAGACAGTTGATGATGTGATTATTTTAAGAGATCACATGGATTATACTCCTACATCTCCGCCTACTCGAAATGTTGATACTACTCCAACCAAAGATAAGTCTAGTACTAGTGTTGGTGAAAGTAGTAAGAACAAGGATAAGACACCAGATTCAGACAATACTAAACCCGAGAACACTACACCACTATCTCCATCCAAGGTTTCATTACCCGATGATGATACTATTTCTGAAGAGTCGGAAGATGATTTTAGTTCTCCAGAGTTGCAGATTCAAACGAACTTAGGAGATAATCTAAATGTTGATCCGGTTCCTCAAAGAAGAATAAATAAAGATCATCCAGTTAAGAATATTCTTGGAGATGCTTCAGTGCCTATTCGAACTAGAAATCAGTTGAATAAAGAGATGACTAGTTTGTTTTGTGAAGTAAAGGACTCTGGTATAATAACTGAGTGCTTATATACTGGTTTCATTTCACAAGTAGAACCTAAGCATGTTAAGGTTGCACTAAAAGATCCTTGTTGGGTTGAAGCAATGCAAGAAGAATTAGCTCAATTTGAGAAACTTGGAGTTTGGGAGTTAGTAGATGTGCCTAGAGGTAAAGAACCGATTAGAACTCGTTGGGTATATAAATGCAAACGAGATGACAAAGGGGTTGTTACCAGAAATAAAGCACATTTGGTTGTTCAGGGGTTTGCACAACGAGAAGGATATGACTATAACGAAACTTTTGCGCAAGTTGCTAGGATTGAAGCTATAAGGTTATTTTTAGCCTATGCAAGTTTCAAAGGTATAAAGCTGTATCAGTTAGACGTTAAGAGTGCCTTCTTATACGGTGAAGTTAAAGAAGAAGTTCATGTTCATCAACCACCGGGGTTTAAAGATCCGAATTATCGAAGAAGAGCATATCGACTGGATAAGGCTCTTTATAGATTACATCAAGCACCCATAGTGTGGTGTGAAAAGTTGTCGACACATCTGTTGACAAATGGATTTACAAGAGGATCGATAGACAGCACATTGTTTATCAAGTGGAAGAAGCGAGATAATCTAATTGTACAAGTTTACGTGGATGATATCATTTTTGGTTCATCTAATGTAAAGATGTACAAAGAGTTTGAAATGAGCATGAAAAATGAATTTGAAATGAGTGCTATGCGAGAACTCCAATTTTTCCTCGGACTGCAAGTTGATCAAAGGAAAGATGGATTCTTTATTCACCAGTCTAAGTATGTCGATGACATTTTGGAGAGGTTTCAAATGTTAGAATCAAAGTTGAAATGAGCATGAAAAATGAATTTGAAATGAGTGCTATGCGAGAACTCCAATTTTTCCTCGGACTGCAAGTTGATCAAAGGAAAGATGGATTCTTTATTCACCAGTCTAAGTATGTCGATGACATTTTGGAGAGGTTTCAAATGTTAGAATCAAAGACATATGGTACTCCTATTTAGCAGAATCATGGCTTAGGAGTTCTTAATCCTAAAGATGAACTTATGGATGCAACTTATTATCGTGCTATCATTGGCTCATTAATGTATCTGACTGCTTCGCGTCCAGATATTATGTTCTCTGTTTGTCTTTGCGCTAGATTTCAAGCTAGTCCGAAAGAGTCACATTTGACTGCAGCAAAGCGTATTCTACCTTATCTTAAGGGAAACCAAGGGCTTGGTCTATGGTATCCTATGGGAGGAACGTTTGATTTTGTTGCATATACTGACTCGGACTTTGGCGGTTGTAACAATGACAAAAAGTCTACGACTGGAGGTTGTCACTTTTTAGGAGGAAGATTAGTATCGTGGCAATGCAAGAAGCAGACATGTGTTGCTCAGTCTTCATGTGAGGCAGAGTATATGGCTGCTGGTAGCTGTTGTTCCCAGGTATTGTAGATTCAGCAACAACTTCGTGACTACGGTATGGATTTTCTTGATACTCCTATTAGAATAGACAATAAGTCAGCTATAGATATTATAAATAACCCTGTCATGCATAAGGTCACCAAGCATATTGATATTAGACATCATTTCTTGCGTGATTGTGCCCAAAAGAAGTTAATTCATTTGGAAAAGGTTATAACCGATGATAATTTAGCCGATTTGTATAACAAAGCATTTGATAAGACTCGATTTGAGAAGTTAATTCTTCTCAATGGGATGAAGAATGCAGATTCATATTAAATCTCTCAAAGAACTGATTTTGTAAGTTTGTGTCTGTAAATAGCTAGAGTCATAAAAATACAAAAAGAGTTCTTAGTGTCATAAAAACCATAATAATGTGAAAAATCAGAAAATGACAAAAATATGAAGTGATTTAAGTTGATGCTATAAGACGATTAGAAGTGAGGATACTTTAGCTTTCAAGCCTGCTTAATCGTAATATAACTGTTTAGTTCAGTGATTACAATATATAATATATTGGTAGGCACAAAGTAGCAAGGTTTCCTTAAATCTGAACTTAACTTATACAATGTTCTTGTGGGAAACATATTCAGATATATGGCTAAGAATGCTTGCTTTTCATAAATGAATTGATCTGATCCTTAAATTCTGTGAAAGATCTAGCATTACTATAGGATTTATTCAGTATATATACAAGTCATGAGCATGAAAGTTAAATTTAGTTATAATGTGATATTACTATTATGTTAATGCAATTGAAATGAATGTAAATTAAAGGGCTAATGTGGTCTTTGATATTTGGACAAGTATGTCCTCGGGGTGTCTTCGTATACCTAGCCTACCTAAAGCTTCCAACTTGGGATAGGTTGTCAGAAAGTTCGCTACACAGGTCTCATCAAAAATCATGGGTTCCCAAATATAATGAAATGCAAGAGCAAATTAAAGTTAAATCGCCAGATACTATATTCAATTAATTGTTTAAATCTTAAAAAGTGTCTCATGGTTTGTTTAAGGAAGTTTTGGGATATATATTGAATATTTGTTATCTTAGTGCTTGTGTCGATTACGGGAGTATATCTGAATGTGGGTCACATAAGTTCGCAAATAATTAATGTGGCATGAGTAACTTACTAGGTTACATGGTGACTGTCCTTGGCTAAAGTAATACGAAAGTGTCACAACCCAAAGGAAACTGGAAGTACCGAGTGTTTAAGAGGACAAATATACCGGTAATCGTTGTTGGGTTACTGTTCATAACTAATAATAAGAGAATTGTTTCTCACCCGCAGGCTTATGTAAATGCTAATCTAATCTAATCTGCAGAAACTTAGAATTTCTTGTAAATAGGTAAAGTAGTTTAGTTATTTATTTTGCTTTATTTTTATTTTCATTTTTATTTTTTATTTTTTTTTTATATTTATTTTTTATTTTTATTTTAATAAGTGTAAGTTTGTGTGTCAAACTAGTTCTTATTGCACGAGATATTTGATAAGCATAGAAAGTTATGATACTTAGTGAATTATATAAGTCTTGTTACTTACGGTATAAATGATTAAAAGATGGATTTTCTAATATAGACATGAGTTGTTTAAGGTTAGAAAATGAAATTATTTTTGAAAATTGAAAAGTCAAAATATTTTTTAATGTGTTTCAATTAAAATTTTGAAATTTCAATTGTTTTTGATTGATAAGTATGCTTGATAAAGATTGGACTTGCCATAGATTTTTTATCGTTAGGTTAAGATTTTGATCATTATGCATATTTTTAATATTTTGTTGATTTTGATGCATTGATGAAGTTTGTTAAGTGTGCAGGTTACAGATATCAAATTTCAAATACGGTCGCTGTTGATCAGTGTGTATCATTAATCATATGAATATTACACCAAATAAGTATACATCAAAGGATGAATGATGTATGAAGACCATTAACCTAAGAATCAGTGTGATAGGTTATTTTTGTATTATCAAGATCACAACCTAAGATGTAATGTGATAGGTTGTTGATATGATATTTTGATGTATTTGTGATGCAATATACATTAATTATGTTTTGATGTAAGTTTGCATTTGTTGAGTTAAACATTAATGAAGAAAATGATCGATTTTATGTCAATGTAACGACCCTACTTTTTAAATATTATATACGTGCTAGTTAGGTTGTCTATGTTCCCGCAAGCCATAGTCTACTTGAAGCTAGTAGATAATGCCCCTAAATTTGCAATCTAAAGCTATTATTAGTGTTAAGTTCAATTTAATAAAATGCCATTGAACAAAAATTTTAATTGATATTTAATCAAATTATAAATAGTAATATAAGCCTCACAAGTTGAGATAGCAATTAAAATTTCTTATAAATGTCCAACAATTTGAATCATCAAGCAAACTAAACAATATTAAGTCATGAAAATGACATGAACATCATAAAAATATTTATAACTCCTTAAGTACAAGAAAATGCTTGAATAATAATAACTATATACATATATATATGTCAAAAAAAAATATATAATAATCCAAAGATACAACTAATTGGAGTTTGTAACAAATTTTAAGACACAAGTATATATACAATGCATGTAAATTTCGGCCATAGTCATCAAAGAATTACAACATGGATTAAAGACTAGTAATTAAATAAATGTGCATGTATCTAGACTAATTACTCATCCATGTGCACCTTATAACCACAAAACCTTACACCCCCATTGTATTTTGTATGCAAATTTCGGCCTCCCCCATTTCCCCATAACCAAACTACCAATCAAAGAATGGGGAGTGTTATTTGTACCCAAAAGTCAAACTAGTTTTTGCTTTTAAATTTATATTCTGACAACTTTTTACTTTTGCAGGTTTTTGTTTTCTAAAGGGGATTATTGTCACATTTTTTAATTTTTCAATTCTATTAAATACAAAACATAAAAAACTATTTCCTGGTTATCTTTTTAATAGTCTAACTTTATCCCAAGTAGTCAAATTATGGAAAACATAATTTTGTTTTGAAAAGAGATGTAATTTAATTAAGATTTTGAAGCAATACAATACAGTTAGAAAATGAAATTAAATACATGGATTAATCCAACAAATAAGATACATTATAAATAGTGAATTCACATTATTATTTCCACAAAACAAATTAATAATAACATATTTCTGGTAAGCATCTGTTTTCCGGCAACCTTTTCCGACGAAAAATCCGGCAAGAATCTATTTTCCGGCGATATCAAACTTGATCTTTGTATATATATATATCTAAATACATATATATATATATATATATATATATCTAAATACATATATATATATATCTAAATATATATATATATATCAAACTCGACCACCTCCGGCCACCTGAACCGCCACCAGTTTCAGCAGCCACTACCAACCGCCGCCACTTTCATCAAGCACCACTAACCACCGCGACCTTAGAATCTAAATCGCCACCCTTTCATCAACAACCACCAAACGCCGCCGCCACTTTCATCAACCACCACCAACCACCGCCACTTTCATCAACCACCACTAACCACCGCCACTTTCATCAACCACCACCAACCACCGCGACCTTCAGATCTAAACCGCCACCTTTCATCAATAACCACCAAACGCCGCCGCCACTTTCATCAACCACCACCAACCACCGCGACCTTCAGATCTAAACCGCCACACTTTCATAAACCACCACCAAATGCAGCCACCAACCGCCGCCACTTTCGTCAACAACCACCAACGATAGCCACTTTCATCAACCACCACCAAAGACCGCAACTTTCAAATCTAAACACCACCCTTTTTCAGAAAGAACAACCACCACTTATTGGGGGAGAGCAGGATGGCGGCCGGAACTTTTTGGGGGAGAGAGGGTGGCGGCCGGAATTTTTGGGGGGAGAGAGGGTGGCAGCCGGAATTTTTGGGGGGAGAGAGGGTGGAGGCTTTTTTTTCTAGGGAGAAATGTTTTGTGTTTTTTAGGGTTAAAGAGTTATTATATATGGGGAATAGGAAGGTTTTTGTGGAAGGTTTTTTTTAGGGATTAAACTTTACTACTTTTTTTTTTTTTTATAATCAATCTAACATTATTTCTATTTTTTTTTTTGCTAAAACATCAATCAAAATATTATTTTAAAATGGAGTTTTAATTTGTAAATAAAAAAATCAATCGAAGATCTTGAGGTGGTGTTTTGCAAATAAATAAAGTGATCAGTTTGGGTTTGGCTAAAAAAAAAGAATACATTTGACTGCCTTTGAAAACTTGGCTACTTATTTAACTGAATAAGAATATAATATTATTAAAAATAAAATAAAAATAAAAAAGCCTCTTATACCATCAATTCCCTAATTTTTACAATAACTTATACCATGCTGGTTTTTTTTAGATGTCAGGTTCTACCGAATATGACTCAAGTGGTGAAGATGATTTTTTTTAGATGTCAGGTTCTACCGAATTTGTCACTAATGAGGATTCAAGTAAAGATACTGGCACCAGGAAAACTAATTGTCCATTCGAATTAGAAGGAAGATATTCAGATGAATATGATTGTTGGATCTTAAAGGTGATATGTGATGAACACAACCATCGACCTATATTGTTTATGGAGGGTCATCCATATGCAAAGCGACTTTCCGCGGATGAATTTAATTATGTTGCAGATTTAACAAGGATGCATGCGCCACCACGTAATATTCTATCGCTACTTAAGAAGCGAAATTTAAGTAATGCGTCTACTCCCAGGACTATTTACAACGCACGCCATAAAATTCGCATGGTTGAGTATGGTGGAAAATCTCAAATGCAGGTTCTCATGTCCCTATTGCATTCTAACAATTATGTATACGAATTTACTACAACTGAGTCAAATGAGTTGGATAATTTATTTTTCGTTCATCCAACATCATTTGATATCTGGCGTGCATTTCCACATGTGTTGATTATCGATGCCACGTACAAAACAAACCCTTATAATATGCCTTTCGTTGAGATTGTTGGCGTAACTTCAACCAGCAATACATTTTCAATAGCTTTTGCTTTTATCCATAGCGAAAAGACAACTAACTATAAATGGGCCTTAGATTGTCTAAAACTGACACTAGACGAGTGCATGCTCCCACGGGTTATAGTTACAGATAAAGAGATGGCACTAGTGAATGCATGCAATGAAGTTTTTCCCGATGCCGCTCAGTTACTTTGCAAGTACCACATGAGTTTCAGGGTCCACAGTTGGACTTAAATAAAGCGCCACTGAAGTGTGGTTCAAATTTAATGAACGATATTCCATAAGTATTTCATCTATACATTACGAATATACAAAATGTTTTCGGTGATGGAAACTGTGGATATCGAGCATTAGCTGTTGGTCTTGGACTTAATGAAGACAATTTTTATGAGTACATTCGGCAACAAATGAGAGAAGAGTTGCAAAATCGATATGATTTATACTCGAGGATTTTTTGTTATCGATATAAATTCAATGAATCAAGACCTGTGTTTCTTTGGTTCCCCATGTCCACCGGAACATTGGATGAAAATGCCCGAGGCAGGTGTTTTAATTGCTAATAAGCTTGGTGTGATCGTCCATTCTTTAGACAAGAGAGGCAGTACGACGATTTTTCAGTTTTGGTGTGGTCCGGAAGATGTTCAACATCACAGATTTCTTACAATTGTCCTTGTAAATGGAGAATCACATTTTGTCATGGTGGAGTTACAAGGCGAGTACCCAATGCCTGTTATCATGCCATATTGGACATTTCACCATGGCCCATTTGCAGCCGGATGGGAAATCATGTATAGGTCGCGTCTAGATCTATATATCAGTCTTTGTCGTCGTGAGAGTGATGTTATTAATATATTTGATTAATTAAGTTAGTGTTTTTGTACTTTTATTATTTTATTACTAGAAATTTAAAATAAACCTTTGCATTTTGTTAATTATTTTAGTGTTTGTACTTTTATCTTGTTATTATTAGAGACCTTACATTTTTATATTTTCATGTTATCATGTTGATACATAAATTATGGGAAAAAAAATGAAACATTAAAATATTCATTTTGGTTAAAGATAAATAAAAACATAATCATTACTTTAAAAAAACATAATCATTACTTTTTATTATATCTAACTAAAAAATTAGTAAAAGTTAATAATTATTATGAAAAGTTAGTCAAAGGTTGAATTTTGGGTACAAATGGTTTTTTTTATAGGTCTAATTATCAAGCCCCTCAAAGAATAGCTAGGAGATTTTATCCTTCATTCTTCCAAGACACCTTTGATACAATAACCCTTCAACCTTTTTCACACATAACACTACACTTTTGAACTCCCAAAACACACACATAATCTTCTCTCACATCAAACTCTTCTCTTTCACATTTTCTTTCAATATTTCGGCCAGCAAAATCAAGGAGGAAACAAAGACAAAAATCATACTTAAGGATATATTAATAATAAGGGTTTAAATTAGATTATTAAAGGCTTAAATTCAAGCATAGTTTAAGGGTTATATTAAGGTTGAAACAAGGGTTGTTGGAGGCTTAAAGAGTCACGAAATTTTCTGCCATATTTCCTTATCAAAAAGTGTTCTTCAAGGGTATATATCTTCATCTCTTTACTAGATTAATCTTGTTCTTGTTCATATTAAAAAGTTTTTATCAAAAGTCCATGTTTTCTTTTGAATATACACTTGATGAGGGCAAAGTTGATAGGATCTTTCTTTCCATGCTCATGCATGTTGAATCCATGAAGAAAGATCCAAGGATTCAACTAGTTTAAAGACCCAAAAGTGTAGATATATATTATATAGCTTTTGATATGGTTTTTCTTGCGAAAGATGGTCATATTAATATATATTATGAAGAAATATTTTCTGGAAAAATTGATAAAAATATGTATTAGATGTTATATTGTTAGATCCATAAAAGTTTGTATCAAAAAGTGTTGATGTGTGTTGATAGTTTGTAAAGTAACTTTTTATATAAAAAGATGAACATATTTTATATAATATTTGTACATATATTTCTGGAATATTTCATAAAAATATGTTTTCATGTTGATGGATTTGAGATGGATAAAGATTTATGTTAAAAAGTATTGATTTAAGTGCATACATGTTAGATTTAAGAAGGTTGGATTGTTATTTGAATTATGAGATGGTTAAAGACTTGTATTAACTGGAAAATATGTTAATCTTAGTGAATATAATCTGGAAAAGTTTATAAAAATATCAAGTATGCAAGTTTGAATCAAAACAAGGCAAAATATGCTTGAAATCGCAAACCGAAAACATGCAAAAATGCATTTTGAGCACACACATGCACCATAATCTTTTGAGCATCAAATTGTGATGAACCTACTGGAAATATTTCATATCAAATGTATAAAATGCAAGTCACTTGATGTATGACAAGAATTAGCTCAAAAATCACCTTTTCGGGTCAATAAATCACTAACCGAAAGCATAAAATTACACATATCACACCACCACCACTATCACGAATTGAACCAACAAAATATGATGAACTTACTGTAATATTTGAGTTAAGAATGAAAATCCATTTTGAAGTACCTTTATAGCTTAAGAAATAAGGCTAAAATCACTATTTCGGTAAACGATTTTTAATTATAAAGTCCTCAATTTAAGCAAGACACAAGATAGGTTGAATTGATATGAATTTTCATTGATATGAGTTGCCAAAAAGGCCTGGAATTTTTGGACTAAAGCCCTTGGGGCGATTTGTAAGAATTTCTATGATTTAATGAATTAAAATGATAATTAAAAGGTATATAAATTAATTAATAAATTATATAAACCATGAATCTGATCAAAACTACTTAACATGACCAAAACCTACTGGGAAAAAATAATTACAAGCAAGGGAACAAGAATTATACAAGTTAAAAGTAAATTATTAAGTAAAAGTCACTGATTAATCATTATTATTAATTAAATAGAAATAATGCACAAATAAATATAAAAATCATAATATTACAAATAAAAAGGCTTAGAAATCAGTAAATAATCCATCTATACTTATCTATGAATTTTAGAGATAATTTAAGGACTTGAAAATAATTATAAGGAATCATTTAATTAATATATCAATAAAATAAATAAATAAATAATTAAATAATATTAAAATTAAATAAATAATTATAAATCAGTAAAATATATCAACATTAATATTATAAGAACACAAATGTCAAATATGGTTATTAAACAAAGTATGTAATGGAAAATATATATAAAACAAAGTTAAACTACCGAAATTCCAATAACCGAACAAAATCGTATAAATGGCCTTCACTACCAAATGTCTTCAAACCAAATGAGGTGAACAACATAATGTACTTGATTACCATAATTAAGAAACAACCAAAGATGGGCAAGTCTACTAGCATACATCTCATGATCTAGTTTACTAGTCATGCAACACACACTTACGTTGTGTATATTTTAAATACCATGGTTTAGGCTTGCTCGAGGGACGACACCACTAGACGTACTTCACGCATCTGATCAGCCCCTTTTCATACTCCAATCAAGTGAGTCATAGCCCCCTTTCAAACTATTTTATGTGTTTAACTATCGGGGTGAAAAGCATGATATATAAATGAAAATTGCTTTTATATACATATATATATGAAATGATTTTCGATAATATGATTATGAAATGAAATTGTTTCGTATGTTCAATGTGATAAATGTTTTATGATGAGCTTGAGTTATGTCAACCCGTTTTCTTTCGGTACACTACTATTTACTCGAAAAGTGGAGGCCTGTAGTTAGAGAGTTGCGCAACTAGGTTTCGTCCACCCACCCATAAGTGTAATGGTGGAAGGTTGGTTGCCTTCGTGACAACCTTCACTTCCAGTCCGACCATAGTGGTGCTCTAGCTACCTTAAATTTGAATGGTCGTCTCCATGGCACGACCCTATTATTATTAATACGACACTTGATTGACAGCTTGTGCTATGAAATGAATTATATATATATATTGTTGGACTTGATAAAATGGTAGTAGTAGTGGCTCAAGCATTTACTCATCAAAGTTTACTTGAATTATGCCCATGTGGCTAAATGATACTGATATTAATATGTTGGTTATTATAAGTTGAACATACGCTTTAGAATTGATTATTTGAAAGAATACGTGGAAATTTTAGGACTCATTATCCTTGAATATGGTTTGTATATATATATATATGTGTGTGTTGTTAGTTAAAACCTATGAACTCATTCAACTCTCGTAGTTGACACTTTTTCTTCATGCTTTTCAGGTTTAGAGCAGTAAGTTAGCTTCATGGACCGCCTCTTGGATGTTGTGTGTTTGTTATATGGTTGGACAAGTAACGCAAACATTTGATCTTTTGATTATGAATTTGGTTATGTAATGGATTTAGACGTCATCTTGAACTTGTAATCTTTTGAATTTGAATGTCATTTGAAAACTTATGTTGATGTTTTATATTTAAATCTTTTGTACCATGTCGTTCTGTGGCATCTCGTGTTTCCGCCTTAGTCGGGGTGTTACAGTCAAGATTATAATGTAAGATTTATTTGATACATTATTTTGATGACAAGTTAGTACGGATAATTTACAATTGCATATTCGAGTAGATACAGGTTTTTGATAACGAGTATCTACAGGTTTATATTTCTGGAATTTTTGTAATTTTTCTTTGATAAGTTTTCTGGAAAATTGATAAAATTTGGCTAAGGAAAGCAACTCGTGTGAATTAAAAAATCTGGAAATTCGAAGTCCTTCGTGCTGACATCAGCATGCCTCGCGGTGACATCATCACGAAGCCCGCGAAGTTAGTCTTCAGCCCGGCCCACGAGGATTCGAAATATAAATACAGGTTTAACCTTAATTAATTACCTTTATCCGAAATTAAACCCTAGTAAATCACACGAACTCGTCTCTCCTTCGTACCACTCTTCATCCGTCCCCCTAATTCGATTGATTCATCCTATTTTCATGTTATTTATCCAAGATTGTTGGTAAAATCACGGTCTATGATTGATTATTGATGTTTTGACTATAAGCATTAACGATTACAAATCCTTATAATGCCCAAATTTTGAATCTTCCTCGTGTGAACAGTAACTCAGACGAACCAAGATTTAGATCTTCAATTTTTGATGATTTGGACTTGAATTGGACTTAAAATTGGATTAATTGATGTTATTACACATTAAATCTAATAAAAGTTCACATTAACATACTTAAAATCAAGATTAATTGAAGAATTTGAGTTTCGTTCACTATTCACATGAAAAACACCAAGAACACGAACTAACTCGTGTTCATCGAATTTGTTTTGATTTTTTATTTTCTGGGCATACACGAATCCTAAACAAGTCCAAGTTGATGATTATAATTGATTAAATCCTCGAATGGAGATGTTTTTGCCTCATGTTCCTGGGTTTCATATAAAGCTTGTGCTGACATCACACGAAGCAGACGTGAGAAACCCTAATTTTTGTAATTTTTATTACTAACTTTTCGTTTTCTTGTATTTTTTTTTTTTTTTGGTTTTTGTGCAGGTATGGCAGGACAAGGTGCAGGAGCTCACGTGTTCGTTAAGGAGCTAAATGTTGCACTCGATCTTAGCATTACGCAGACGGGGTGCACACCAGAGTTCCACGGTGTTCTCCAGTATTTCGCACGTTCTCGCGTTCGTTATGCCGTAACCGAGAACCCTCCGTTGGTAGATAAGTCTCATTCGAGAGTTTTGGAACTCAGCCAGAGCAGTGCAGATGGTGATCATACGTACATTCGCACTACTGTTAGAGGACGTTCTTTCTCGTTCTCAGCTGGAGACTTACGGACGATATTACAGTTAGGTGATGATGATATAGAGCAAGGTCCAACTGAATTTCCAGAAGCTTTCTGTGACCGTGCTCTACGTCGTATGGGTTATACTGGTCCTATTACCCACCCATACTTCAGAAATCATCTTCGAGGCAAATGGAAGTTGCTTGCTTACTATTTGTTGAGGTCCATCAGTCATCGGAGTACAGGACATGACCAGATGAATATCCAGAACGCCTCTCAGATGGTTGCTTTGGTGCTGCCTTACAGCTTTTCTCAATACATTTTTGATAATTTTGAGAAGCAGTTGAGGTCATTTGGAACCGACAAGAAGTTCTTTTTGTTTCCAAGATTTGTGATGATTATCATTCGACACTTTGCAGATGATTTGCCATTTGACGGTCCTACGTTCAATTTAGGTCGTCTTACTTATAAGGCTTTTGTTGAAAGTATGAAGCACTTGTCGGGTCGAAATCATCCGATACATGTTGATAATCTACCATTGGTCGGACATTTGATTAATCCTAACTATGTTGCACCAAGACAAGGTTGGGAAGATGAAGAACCCCGTTGTTGATGTTGCTGCTGGTGATGATCAGGCTCAAGAAGGTCCTCAGGAAGAGCGAGCTGATCAGTTTGAGGGACTTAATGATGTTCCTTTGTTTGCTGGTGATCTGGAGGATGATCCAGAGTATGATGCTCTTATGGAGGATATTGATGATCCGACAAATCTTGTACCACCAACTACTGGAGTTTCTACTTCTACCTCTGCTCCAGTTGGTGATGTTGCTGGTCCTTCTGAATTGCCGGTTAATGTTGGTGAAGATTATGAAGATGAAGAAGAAGAAGAAGAGGTTGAAAGACCACCAAAGCGAAGAAGGAGACAAGGAAAAGGAATTGATGCTGTGGAGAGACTTCAAACTTCTCAGCGAACTCAGGTTGAAGTTGATAGAGAATTTGCTGAATATCATGCTGCCATGGAGAGATCTCAAGCTACTCCATCAGTTGCTGCTTTTAGAACTTCTATTTCTGAGATTCATGTTTCTGTGCCTCATACTTCTGTTGGTGTTGTTGTTGGGGAGAAGAGGTCGAGACCCAAGTTCCTTATAAAAGGAAGTGGTTCTCAAGCACGAGTTGTCACTGAGGCTACAACTGTTACGATTCCTACTGCTCCGGAGTCTACGGTTCATCAAGAGCCAGAGACGACACTTCAAATTGCTAGGCCTCCTATTGCTCCTACTCAGCCTACAGTTCCTGTTTCTACAGCTATGGGATGATTGAGGATGCAATTGGAAAGACCTCAGATGCCTCCCGCAGGAACTTTCAGTGCTCATATGCCTTCATTTGAAGCTACGATGCCACCCCATGCTTCTACATCTGATGTTGCTTCTACTTCACGTCCACCTGTACCTGTTCAGCTGCAGTTGAGTCGTATGTTTTCTGAGAAGAAGATGGTGGAGATGAGGGTTACAGCTTTGGAGAGACAGCTGAAGCTCCAAGCTGACAAGCATCAAGAAGAGATGGACTTAATGACTGCTCTTGTTCATTCTCTTGGTTTCAGACTTGACCAATTCTTGGCTCAATGGGGAGATATAAGTGGTTGTAAGGATGATGAGCTAGCAAAGAAGACAAGAGATGATGATCATGAAGATCAAGATCGAGCTCAAGATCAAAACCAAGGACAACCAGATGTTGGTGAGCCAGAGAATCAAGGTCAAGATCAAGATGCTGCTGGTGATGCTATGGATACAGAGATCGCAAACATTCAGGGGAAGTCGCCAAGACAAAGAGAGTTAGAGATTGCTGGTACAGCTGGTGCTAGTACTTCTGGGACTCAAAATAAAGACAAAGTTGTGATGGCTGCTCCAGATGCAGATCCTGATGATCCAGATGATGATGATGATGAGGACGATTCCAATTCAGGTAACTCCAATTCTAAGTCTAATAAAATAGAAAGGGAGATTAGAGAAAAGCAAGTGAATGATCCTCATAATCATGGTGAGAACGAAAATCTTAGCAATGAGTCAACCAAAACCGATTCCACCAATAAATCTTCAGAGTCAGAATTGCACCCTCAGATTGTGCATAAACTAGAGAAGAGGAAGGGATATGATCCACGAGCTCATATGTTAGCTAGAGCAAAGGTCTGGGATCCAGATCATTATATTAATCCAGGATCTTATAAGGATCAAATGAAAGAGCGGTTAGAGTTAACTCATACTCCATCAGGGTCAGAATTAGAAACATCAGATTCAGACTATGAATCTTAATGCTAAAGAGTTTTTGTATTTTAGATGATTATTATAAGATAAATATCAATGTATTAAGTAGTTACATTATATTTATGATATAATATTATTGTTGTAAGTTAAAATAGATAAATATTATAAGATATATAAGATGTAATGTTTACATTTTATATATGATATAGTATTATTTATTTTAATTTGTTTTATGCATTTATACTATTTATTATGTCTTGACGTATCTTTTATGTTCTTTGTCTTTGCATATTTAAATTGTTAATTTGCAAATAAGCTTCAAAGGATTGGTGCTTTGGACGATCTCGATGCTAAAGATGATTTAGACAGTATCAATGAAGAAGATCTGGAAGAAGAAGAATTTGTTATCTCAACTAATGATAGAAAGTAGTTACTTGATTCTCATTATGACTTTGATAGAGTCTTTAATGAGGAATTTCAAGTTGAACCGATATTTGTGGAAGAACATATTAACCTTAATCCGATCAGAGACGGTCCAAAAGATCCAAGGAATGCAGCAAATTTGAGGTTTGTTGTATCTGCATATATAGTAGATGAAGGACTTAATAATGTACTTGACCTATTCTGGAATGTAGATGCTACACGAGAGGTTGATCTTGGAAGATTTAATATACCTCTGGTCCAGCAAGACCTTGAGTTTGTAATTGATCGATGGGTTCCAGAATACTTAGCTAGTGCTGGTTATCATATGGGTGGATATTGGAAACCATCAATATATTGGGAATTCATCTCAGACAAGGATGCACCCAAGTACTTCTCACTGATACAAAGTTGGTTCTACGATCATAGAATCAAGTTGTTTATTATCAAGAGAAAGGAGGGATGCCAGTACATGTCGATGAGTCAAAGACATTTTCACTCTCTCAGTGATTTCGATATGCTAGATTCGGGAAGACGATGGTTCGTTAATCTTCAAAGTAATGGACTTGCAGACTTCTACAGGAATAAATTTTGAGATGAAAGATTTTAGGAATTTCAGTGATAGAGGTTTGAAGCCAGAAGACAGGATAATAAAGCCTACACCATTGAAAAAGATTAAGAATCCAGACGGCACATTTAGGTTTGTCCATAAAAGTATTAAATGTGTGAAGAAGGTTCCCGCAATCAAATGGGATCAAGATATGCTGACGACAATGACATTTTGGCAGATAGATATCAAGTTAGGCGAAGCACAAATGTTTGTTGATAATTCAAAGGAACGGATGTTGCTACGCATGTATGATCCAATGCAGGTTGTCAACTTGTCAAGAGGTGATCAGAGAAGACTTTTGAATACACCTTGTTCAGCTGTGAGATTTTGGAGAGTTGAAGAAAGGCGCTATTGCAACATTCTCGCTCATTGTTTACAAGAGAAAATTCATGCGAATAGCACCAGACTTTTGTTTAACGAATAGCTTTGAAGTTCAAGTTTTGACAACTTTAAAGAAATCTAGTTGCAACTGTCAAGGGGGAGTCTGTAGATGCAGATTCGTTGTGACAATCGCAACATAGATTTGATTATCGTTTATGTTTTTAGGAGCTATGTTTGTGATCATTTAAATAAGAACTTGTGTTGATATATAATGATTACGTTTAAACTTCAATATTAAATCTGTTTATGTTTTGTATTGTGTTTGTATGTTATATATTGTTTTGCAGGTACAAGAACATATAACCAAAGTTTATAAGTGTCGTAGAATACTTAAACGATGATTGGATGTTGTGTACGAGCCAAATGAATCCAAACAAAGAACCTAGGGGTCGTACCTCGTGCTGACGTCATCAGCATGTAGGACTGACCTCATGCTGACGTCAGCATGAGGGAGATCGATTGGTTATTGTTTCGGGCCTAATTACTTCAATTAAGGCCGAAGCCCACACGACCCAACACCCTTTTAGTATAAATACAAACCTAATCTACAAAATTAGGTATCCATCACATCCATCATATATCCATTATACTCATAAGTTGATATAATCACGAATTAAGGCTACTTGTTGCTCGTGTGACCTCCTACACGAACCACAAGCTTTGTGCATCTCTTTAGGTTGATTAATTACTCATTAATCAGCAAAAGGCAATAGCAATCTAGTTATCTCAAGAGGATTCCGCACTCTTGACATAACGAATCACATCTTATTACGATCCACGCAACCATAGGACCTTACAATGATAGTCCAATAATTAGGGTTTATTGTGTGACTATGTGAATTTTTTGTGTGATTTTCCTGCTATGCGACAGTTCACTAAAAAATTCAAATCTTTTAATCTGTAATGAGTTAGAAGCACAAATTTGGACTGTAGATATTCGACCCATAGGGCTACAACTTTGTAATTCTGGTCGAAAGTTGAATCGGACCAGAAATAGATCTAAACAGGTCGTGAAGCTACTGGAAATTTTCAGTCAGCATGTTTATGTGTTATTACTTGGTAATTAAGTTGTTTAAATCCTTACACAATCAAGGTAACTTGATGTATGTGGTCCTCTTCTTCGGAAGGGGGAGCCGGGTTTAAACATATGCATGAACCATAGTGACCATGTTTAGGTGACCCACTTTAACTTGTTACATGATTAATTAGTTCGGTAATTAGTACGTTTATTAATTTTTGCTTGTTTATAAAGAGGTAAAAAGGTGATGCAAAAATTGTTTCTTTGGAAATATAAACTTGACTAAGAACTATCGAAATAGAGATTTCTTAATAAAAGTGGAGTCTTACTACCTTGAGATCCACCAGCTCACCCATTTGAACAAACTCTAAGAGAGGTGTAAGTCGGTGTGCGCTAGCCTTCTAAAAGGATGGGTTTTGAATTGCGTTCATCACAAACCTTTGCCCTTGCGCTTCTTTGTGCGTTCAAATGGAGCTACCGAGCTCTCTTGTGTTGTTAAGACTATACAAATGATTTTATTAAACATTATGTTATGAAGATTTGCACGAGTCTTCATACATAAACTTTTGATTCACATCATATGCATTACCCATTTAAAGTTAAGTCATTGCCACCCACTTTGATTAGAACACTTGCCAGTGCTTTTCGCTCCTACGTGAGACTGTAGACGAATTGTATCTCTTCAAGGTAGATTACCACTCCGTTGTGAGACCAGCGGTTGACTATCTATAGGTTCTTAATTGGACGACTTAAAACGAGTTAAGAGGTGAGATCTTTCACCCGTGGCATAAGATGGGACAAAACATGTTTACAAAACACTTAACACCTCTTTAAAGTGTTGTTGTAAGTCCCATAACTCTAGGAATTGCATGAATGCAATTATTGATCGTCGATTACCTTTTGAGTACCGTCATTTCTAGCTGATCAACAGATGAAATGATTGTATGTCAATTGATCCTAGCTTTAATGAAATTAATTGTTAAATGAATATAACAAGGGTAAATTACATTTCTTAAGGAGTATTATCAAAAATACCGATAATTGAACTTTTGTCTGTTTTGCAAATGGCAACAAATCCTACACAAAACATACACCAATTGGCTTTTAGGTCAATGCTAGAAAAGGAAAGACTTTTTGGAACCAACTTTAATGAATGGTTTCGTCATCTAAGAATAGTTCTAAGAGCGGAGAAGAAACATCAAGTCCTTGAAGAGTAGACACCCGTTGTTCCGGGAGCGAATGCTGCAACTGGAGAGTTGGCTGCATACAATGCTCAGTTCGATAGACATAATGAGGTTGTTTGTTTGATGTTGGGTAGCAAGACTCCCGAGCTTCAACAATCAATTCGGATTGCATAATCCGTGTAATATGATCAAAGAACTCAGATTTATCTATGGAAAACAAGCTGAAGTGGAATCGTTTGAACTAGTTGAAACACTTCATGTCTTGAAAAATGAGTATGGAGCATCTGTTAGTCCTCATGTACTCAAATTGAAAAGGCACTTTGGGCAATTGGAAAGGTTGTACCATGTTTATCATCAGCCTATTATTATTGGCATGAACCTAAAAAGGGGAATTATTTTTAGGAGTTCGTGCGCAATTATAATACGCATAGTATGAGTAAAACCACATCTAAACTTCATGTCATGATGATTGAGTATGAGAAAAAGCTTCTAAAGAAATCTGCTACACCCCAAATTCTAATGATCAAGGGGGGAAAGGTTCAGAAAGAAAAATAACCCAAAGCTAAGGGTAAGAAGTTTGGTAAGGGAAAACAAGTGTGTGAAGTCTCAAAACCTTTAAAGACCCTTCAGCAAAAAGAGCATACAGCTAAAGTATCTAGCTGAGTTGAATGCGAAAAAGAAGCAAGCTGGTTCTGCCAGTGCTTCAAGTATCTTCGCAATTAAATGATATGTGTTGTTATACAAATAATAATTCAATAGCAAAAGAGTCAAGTTTAACTTGGACTCTACCTATCTTTGACATTGTCATCTTGTATAAAGTTTGTCAAGAAATGCATTTAAAGTCTTCAATGAGAAGAGATCTTATAATCAAATGATGAATCATTTGATAAATGCGTGTTTTTTGGAATTGTCGTTAGCAAAAAAAAGCATTAAAAGACTTCAATGTGAAGGGATTTACAAATGATGAATCATTTGACAAATGCATGTCTTGTGTTTTTGGCAAGATGACAAGAATATCTTTTCCTCATAAAACTGGAGAGGGCTAAATAACTACTTGGACTAATACATTCAGATTTATGTGGCCCATTTGTGTCAAGGAAAGGTACTAGCTACTTTATCATTTTTATGAATGATTTCAGTCATTATGATTATGTTTACTTGCTTAATCATAAACATGAAGTCTTCGAAACATTCAAAGAGTTTAAAAAGGAAGTAGGAAATCAACTCAGTAAAACCATCAAGATTCTTCATTCGGATCGAGGTGGAAAATACTAAAAAAGTTTAAGGATCATCTAAAAGCTTGTGGATTTATCCAAGAGTTTACTCTTATATAAGGGTATATCTGGAATGATAAATCAAACCTTGTTGAACATGGTGAGATAAACGATAAACCTTATGACTTTCCCATTCATTTTGGGATTATGCTCTAGAGATTGCTGCATGCATTCTCAATATGATTCCAACCAAGAAAGTTGACAAAACACCGCATGAATTATGGCATGGGAGTGTCCCCAATTTGTCTTACTTAATGGTCTGGGGATGTGAGGCTCCTGTAAAGAGGGATACGCCTGACAAACTTGAATCTAGATCTGTTAAGTGCATCTTTGTAGGATACCCATAGGAAACAATGGATCACTACTTCTACTTTCCTACCGAAAACATTGTCAAAGTATTTCGATTTGCTGAGTTCCTTGAAAGGAAACACATATCTCAATAAGACAGTAGGAGGATTGTTGAACTTTATGAGGCTCAAGAAGAGGTGTCAACTTCTAAAAATACTAGCGAACATCAACTTGGGGGAAAAATGTTCAAAGAGATGAATCTCTGGATGAACTTCAAGTTGAAGATGAAGCAATTCCAATTTGTAGGTCCTCAAGGACAATACGTGCTCGTGAAAGGTTAAATCTTATGGTTAAATCAGAAGAACACGTATTAGGAAATTTGAATGAACCTCCTAATTTCAAAGCAGCATTATCAGATCCGGAATTTGACAAATGGCTTGAAGCTACGAATGTGGAAATGAAATCCATGAAAGATAATCTAGTCTAGAGCTTGGTTGATCTTCCACCAAATGGTAGAACCGTGATGCTGTGATGCTGGATTTCAAACTGATAAAACTGATACAAAATCTCAGTCGGGATATGTCTTCATTTTTAAATGGAGATATGGTGGAATGCTAGAGCTAGAAGCAAACCACAGTTGCTATGTATTTGACAAAGTCTGGGTATATTGCCTACTCAGAGAAGCCGCCATGAAAGTTGTCTGGATTAGAAAGTTTATTTTTGGTTTTAAACGTGATGATCCTCAAATAACTCACCTATGGATTTGTACTATGATAATACGGGAACTATTATCATTTCCAATGAACCCAGAGTTCAGAAAGGTGTCAGACATTATCCTAGACGATATCACTTTGCACGTGAATAAATCGAAATAACACGTGTAGTCAATATATGATTTGTTCCTTTAATTTGAAACTGAAGTATGATACCATTTGGGTCCCTCATTAATTAATTAAGATGTTTGTATGACCATATCCAAATGAACTCAAGAGGTGCTCTTGATTGATTTGGTAATCTTGATTAATTGTAGAAATGAGAAACATTATCGTTAAATTATGAAATGACTTTGATCCATATTCATATTTAACAAGGGTATCTGAAACAAAGGGATATTAAATACTAAATCATTTAAAATGATATTTTAAGAAACTATCCTTCAATATTCCCGGGAGCATTGGCGTGTTGCTAGATGCTAACCAATGTTATTGCCTTCATATAACATGCTGAAGTGGGAGTTGTTGGTATGTGATCACGTTATATTAAACGCATGTCCGGAATTAATTTAAGCCTACGGGGTTACACAAAATGACACGGTAACTCTATATTATTAATTAGTATATTAAAGTAATATATTAATTAAAATATAATCACGAATGATTAATTAAACTAATTAAAGGGTTAATTGTATTTAATTAAAGAGGAGGTGTTGGAGTGAAATTAGGAATAAAGAGTTGCTTCCTAATTACACCATAGGGGGCCGAATATTAGAGGCTTGGAAAGCCTTTGAGGTTACTTGTCTATCAAGGTGAAAACCCTTAAGTTTAAGCCTATAAATACAGGGCAAATCCCAACGGTTTTTCAAACAATTACACAAGCAAAAACTCTCATCTTCTCTCCCTCTTAAGTTCGGTCGAACCCCACCCAAAAGGGATTTCGTTTTTCAGATTTTAGCATGGAAAAAGGGTTTTCGTTTTTGCTTAGGGTTTCGAATAAAGGGGTTGAAACAAAGGGTTGTTTGGTTCGTGAGTTGGGTACTAGCATATGGTATAGGGGTGTCTAGTGTGCGATCGTAGAGGGGTTTTACTTTAAACGATAAATAATAATAATCTTATTACTAATAAAATTATTGTAATCTTTGTGCAAAGGTACACGTTTGGTAAGACCCAAGCTTACTTAACCATAAACCGCATTTTTTTTATAGGACCCCCACTGCGGCGCAGTGGGGCAAAACACTCCCACTGCGGCGTAGTGGAAACTCACGGCTGCAGATGACAAAAACCCCACTACGGCGCAGTGGGGCACCTGCACAGGAACTTACCACTTCAATATCACATTTACTGCACTTTTCTAAAAACTCAATTTTTATTCAAAACACCATTTCAACTTCAAAACCACATATGACTTGAAATTTGTTATATACATATATCATTGTACCAAAACATTGTGCAACCCATTTGTAGGGTTACCCGAACTATGATGAAATGGGTCATACGCCCAACCCATCAAACCACAAAATATATACAAAGCCACTTACAAAACAAACAACTAGAACTTGACATAATTTCAAGTTTTTACATCAAAATGGATTAGTTCAACCAAAACAAAAGTTTGTATCAAGAGCCAAGTGGTCAAGAAGGGATTGTCTAGCAAATTACCCAAAATGTCAATTCTTCCAAACCTCAACATTTGAACTCTAACTTCATGTCACCGGCTCCTTGCTCTTGGTACTACTACCTATTCCTATAAAACATCAATCAACTAAAAAGGTAAGCTTTAAAGCTTAGTGAATACATATAAATATGACCAATATCATCTATACAATACTAAATGCATATAATAAATTAAGCCATTCAATTACAAATCAAACAACAACAACAAACAAAGCATGATCATGTCTTTTCTACTTTGCCAAGGATATATGCTAGTAGGTATCTCATTATCTACTAGTCTTACATTAAATCATTATATGCTAGTAGGTACATCATCTACTAGTCTTACATACAAAATGTGCTAGTAAGTACACTATCATCTACTAGTCTTACACCAAACCAATGTATGCTAGTAGGTATTTCTTCATCTACTAGTCTTACACAAATTCACACACAATTGGTGTCATAGTGATCATTCATCTATGAACTCCATATCACAACTATAAACACATACATATGTACTCACCTTGATTTTGGCTAATAGGCTCTACTTGATTATTATGCTCAATGCTATATTCTCCACCACCTACACAACAATTATCATATACTATTGGGTAAAGGGTTACCCCGGTGAGTATATTATATCCCATCAAAAAAATAAGTACAAGTGAAATGGAAGAGTACCATATTAGTTCACATATTTGACATGCCAAATATGCGTAAAACAAGCTAACTAGCAATCAAAGGCAACAACCAAAGATCTACAATAAACTAAACAAGATCAATGGAAAATAAGCAATCCACAATAGACTAAATCGGCGCCATCAGTTCTTCAAACATAATGCTCTTTGGCAGCTTCCAATCCTCAAGCAACAAAACAACTCGAGGAGTATTCTTGAACTTCAAAGTAACAAGCCGTAATCTAACCGTTTCTTTAATCAAAGCAATCACCCGTCCAACAGGTCTGACCTTATCAGTAAAAACCTGTTATTTCGTTCTTGCGAAACAAAATATGCAATAGCAGCAACAATTAATCGACCCACTACACTCCTAGCTGATCTTGAATGAGCTTTAGCAATAAGAGCCGTACAGATATCATCCCAAAGTTCCGAAATAAGCTCCATTCCAGCAAGGGAGCGCAAACTGCTCCAAACCTGTTTAGAAAAGGAACATTCAAAGAATAAGTGGTTATGAGAGTCCGGGCCACGCTGACATAGAGCACAACACTGCAGAGTCAAGTTCATATTTCCCCCCACGTCCCAATGCTTCAACTTATCTTGCGTTTTTAATTTCCTTCTGAATATAAGCCATAGAAGACAAGAATGTCGAGGAATGCATTGCGAGTACCAAACAACTTTATGCCATTGAACCATCGGTTTCTTCCTCCTCAACGTATCCCAAATAGTCCCCGTTGCAAACTTCGATTGATCACCATTTTGATCTTTCCAACACAACATATCATCAGAATCGTTTAACTGAAGGTTGCTGAGCTGAATTAAAACAGGAAAGAGGTCATACCAAGCAGCCGGCCATTTCCAATTAGTTCAATCCCACATATCAGCACCCCGAGTAGATAAAGTAAAACCAGCTCTACTAATTTCTCGAGGAGTGATATGCTGTATCAAAGGTCCTAAATCTGACCACCAATCATACATGGCAAGTGTCGAATTACCATTACCCATTTTAGACCAAATAAATGGCTGAATTTCCTCACGTAGCTGCAGCAACTTACGCCAACCCCAACTACACGAGCCAGGCAACGAAACAGCCCAAAAACTTCTCCCTCTCAACCTATACGAGTGCAACCATTTTACCCATAAAGATTCTCTATTAGTTAAAATACTCCAGATGTGATTCGACAATAGAGCTTTATTATGAGTAGCAATACGTTTGATCCCAAGCCCTCCTTCATTTTTTGGTAAACAGACCGATTTCCAAGAAACTTTAGCTTTACCTTTTTTCATTGGCCCCTGACACCATAGAAAAGCTCGCATTTTCTGTTCAAGTTCCTTAATTATACGAGAAGGGAGACTAAATACCGTTGCCCAGTATACATGTAAAGAAGATAAGACAGATTTAACGAGTTCAAGTCTACCCGCAAAGGATAGTGTCCTGTTTCTCCAATCTGTTATACGCTTTTCCAATCTCTCCACAAGAACATTACAATCTCGATAAATTAATCTGGAGGAAACAAGGGGCACTACAAGATATCTTACCGGTAAACAACCTTCCTCAAAAGATAACAGGTTCATAATAGCAGCCTTGACATGTGGAGATACATTGCAAAAATACACTGTACTCTTAGAAAGACTAGGCACTAACCCCGACATGTCTCTGAACTCATTAAGAGATTTAATCAGAATCTTCACCGAATGAAGCTCACCACGCAAAAATAAGAATAAATCGTCTGCAAAGCATAAGCTAACAACCTTCTCCTTAGAGCATTTATTATGAAATTTGAATCTAGAGCGAGTCGCCGTATGCTTTTGCAAAATCAGAGTCAACACCTCCATAACAAGAGTAAAGAGATAAGGCGACAATGGATCACCTTGTCTTAATCCTCTTTTGCCTTTAAAGTACCCATGGATATTCCCATTAATACTTAAAGAAAACGAGGCAGTAGACACACATCTCATTATCCAATTGATCATAATCTGATGGAAACCAAACCCAACAAGTAATGACCGTCAAAAATTCCAATCCACCGTATCATACGCCTTTTGTATATCAATTTTAAAAGCACACCTTGGGGGACCATAATTACGGTGATAGCCATGCATAAATTCTTGAGTTAAGAGTATGTTATCTGTAATTTTCCTCCCTGGAACAAAAGCCAACTGATTCAAGCTAACTAGTGTATGCAACCCTTCCTTTATTCTATTAGTAAGAATCTTACTAATGCATTTATAAATCGTATTGCAGCAAGAAATAGGCCGATAGTCAGTGATTGAAGAAGGAGTGGTAATCTTAGGAACCAAGGCAAGCAACGTGTGATTAACTTCTTGCAAGAGCTGAGCTGTACAAAAAAAATCATGGACTGCTAAGCAAACATCATTACCGATCTCATTCCAATCCTTTTTAAAAAACGCAGCCGAATATCCATCAGGCCCTGGAGCTTTGTTATCATCAATCGAAAACATAGCCTCCTTAATCTCCTCATTAGTAACATGGCGGATCATATTCTCAGCAACTTCATCCAAGAAAATTCTTGTAATGCTGGACAATGGCCATCGGCACCTCACCCCCCTCAAAAGATTCACCAACACTATTATTAATCACCTCAATTCTATTAAGGTGGCTATTACTCTTGATTGTATTATGAAAAAACTTAGAATTAGTATCACCAAGACTAAGCTTCACCTTGGATTTTTGCTTTAAGAACTCTTCCTCATCAAGAGTTGCTGCTCGAAATTCCTTCAATAGACCAGTTTCCTTGGACCGTAAATCCTCATCAGAAGGGTCACGATCTAGAAGCTTTTGAACATCATCAATTTCACTCCTAAGCAGCTCCACCTTCTTGTGCAAATTCCCCTGTTTAAGTAGCAACCTGCGCATTGGAGTTTTTAAAGCCCTCAATTTTTTAACTACTCTAAACATAGGATGACCTTTCACTTCCATCACCCAACCTTCTTTGACAGCTTCCAAAAAACCCTCCTTACGAACCAGAAAATTTGCAAATTTAAATGGCTTAGGACGATCTCTAGCAACAGAAGGAAGTTTTAATATACACGGAGTATGATCCGAAACCCTATAAGGCTGGAAAAGAGCACAAGAAGAAGGAAATGAATCCGTAAAGCTTATATTCCCCATAACTCGATCAATCTTTTTAAAAACCCCATTCCCTCTCTTCGGTTTTTGATTCCAGGTATAGTGGAGCCCCGAGCTATTTATATCAAACACTTCAATCTCTTCCACACAAGCTTTGAAATCACGCATACCCGTAGTAATATTGGAAGATCCAGTATAATTATCTTCAATATTAAGAGACGAATTAAAATCCCCCATAATTACCCACGGCTTACCATTAACAAATCTCTTATGAATACACAAATCATCCCACAACTCTCTTCACTCGGTCGTATAACATCTTCCTTAGATCCTTTACCATAGTCATTGTGTAATTCATAAGGATTACTAATAGGTACTGTTGCTGAACTCTTTCCTGTTGCATCAGAATTCGTTTTCTTTACTGGCACATAGATAATTTTCTGTTTTTGATTCTTCCTCAGGATACCTTGTTTATTCTTCTTTTTGACTTCCTGAAAACCCTCTTCATCTAACTTAGGTCCCGTCCTTTGAGTAATATTAATCCTTTTTGGACAATGATCATCATCGTGACCGAATATATGACATGTCGAGCACTTGGGTGGCTTCCACTCATATTCAACCTTTATTTTTTCATTTGTAAATCCATCACCATCTAATTCAGGAATAGCAACAAGTAATTCTTTTTTAAACTCATTTTTTGCTGAAATGTCAATTAGTGCTCGAGCATAATTACTCCTTCCCCACGATTCTAAACACATAGTGTTAGTATATGTGTCGAGCAACCTGGGATTACCCAGCTTAGTAGCTAAAAGACTCAATCCATCCTCCGTATAGGCAGCCATAGGAACATCATGTAGTTTGACCCACACCACTATGTTCCTTATCTCTTCTTTCTTAAGCGACATAGCAGGCGTCCATATGTTAAGTAACAGAGGAACACTACGTATCATCCATGGTCCTTCTTCCAATACTTTATTCATACCATTTTTATCATTAAATTTAATGAAGAAAAAACCATTTGCATTCATCATTACCTTTGAAATTCCAAACCTCATCCAATCATTCATGCCTATAAAATATCCTACCAGAGTATTTTGGAACCGATTATTAACCTCACGAACAGAATCCATAGGGATAACAATATCCACACCTTCTCTGGCCTCCGTAGCTTCAAGCTTCCTGAAGTTAGCTTTTTTTTTTTCAGCGGACATCTGCACTTTAGCTGCATAAGAAATTTTAGGCTCATCGTTATTTTGATCAGCCTTTTTCTCCTCGTTCTTATTATGGGAACTCATACCAATATTAGCATCAGAACTTTCTATGGTATCCTTAGTTTCCTCATTTTTACGTGAGCATTACATTCAGGCACACTCTTATCAACCTGAGGTGATTCATACGAAACCTAATACGGGGTATTAGGGTTAGGGTTTTTCAGAATACAACGGATCGGAACACGTTTACCATCAATATTTTTGACCTTTGATGCAACCCCAATGGGTACACCTTTTGAATTCGGAGCTCTCTCCATTAGCAAACCAGAACCATGCAAACAAACATACCACACCACCATGAACCCAACAGAATGCGACAAAGAACAGCAGCCGCCACAACAACAAAAAACCCTAATAAAAATAAGAAATCCTAAATCAAAATATGAAGCTCAAAATCGATTAGTAAATCAGGTAATCTCTAGGTATAACCCCGCAGGACCGAGCAACCTAATCCACTAATTAATCCGAAACAACAAGATCTTGATTGGGGTTTAAAACGAAAAAAAAAGGAAAAAAAGATAGGGTTTTTGACGATTAAGAGAAAAGAAAAAAGAACCCTAAAAACGTAAAAACCAACTAAAAACAGAAATCAAGCATGATCAGAACAATGATCATGTAATGATGACTATAATCAGCAAGGAAATCACGAGATTAGGGCAAAAAGCAATGGAAACTGAAAATTCGGAATCGCCATTTGCTAGAGAGAGTTTTTTCTTCTGTTTTTTTTTTTTTCATTTATCATATACTATGAGTTTATAAACCCATTCCTTCTACAACCTTTAACTAAGTTCATCATGAACTAAACCACTATAGTGTTTGGCTATACCAACTTTTCATTATAATTCTCATAATATGACTTCTTAATTCATATACTAGCCAAACACTAATTTTATGAATTTCCAACTATGGGGTTCCTCATCATTAACTTATTTTCTCAATCATATTACCAATTTCTATATCAAAATTCATTAGGGTTTTATATAAACCCTAAACCCATAAAAACCTCCAAACTATAAAATTAAGAACCCTAATTTAAATAAATGAAATTGGAACTTGACAAAAGAAATTAATACCTCAAGGACTTCCTAATTCAAACTTCAATTCAATAATTCTTCTCTTTCTCCTTTTTCTTTGATAATTTCGGCCACCACCACCCAAAAACATAAACCCTAACCTTGAAAGTTATTGATGGTTTCTTGAACTATTGTTATTTCTTTAATATAATTCTTTGATAAATTTTTGGATTGATGACAAGGTTAATCTTTGATTCTTGCTTGAGAATGGTCTTGAAGAAATTAGGAGGTATTAGAGTAAAAGAGGAAATTAAGAATTATCAAGAGGGTTGTCTGGCTTTTCTCCCCTTTTGCCACGTTTTATTTCAAATAAGAGGGTATTATACCCACTAGCCACTAAAGTTCCGACTAAATTAATCTCTTTGCTCAAAACAAAATATTAGGAAATTAATTAAGTGTTAAAACTATAAAAAGGGTAAATTTTCTATTACCTTAAAAATAGTGGGGTGTTAAAAATCTCCCCCACTCAGAATCGATCACGTCCCCGTGATCCAAGCCATTTGTAAAGACGGGTAATACACCAACATGTCATGCTCGGTTTCCCAACTATACTCCGAGTTTTTATGGTGTTTCCATTGTACTTTGAAAGTTCGTACCGTCTTATTATTTACCTTCCTCAACTCTTCTTCTACAATAACAATCGGTTCCTCTGCATAAGTTAATTTCTTATCTAATTCTATTTCATTCAAGGGAACATATGTTGCATCATCAATAACACATTTTCAGAGTTGAGACACATGAAAAGTGTTATGAATTCGGGATAACTCTTCCGGTAACTCCAATTGGTATGCTAATTTACCAACTCGGGCTACAATTCGAAATGGACCTATAAACCGTGGGCTTAATTTTCCACGTTTATGAAATCTTAGCAAACCGTTCCATGGAGATACCTTTAACATAACTTGATCACCAACCACGAACTCAATGGGTATCCTTCTAACATCAGCATACGATTTTTGCCTATCTTGAGCGGCTTTGAGTCTTTCACGAATTTCGTCTATCTTTTGTGTAGTTGCAAGTACTATATCGGTTCCGCCTAATTCTCGTTGCCCTATTTCCCCCAAACAAATGGAAGTTCGACATCTTCTCCCATAAAGCATTTCATATGGAGGCATCTTTATTCTAGAATGGTAACTATTATTATACGAGAATTCGGCCAAAGGCAAATACCCATCCCAAGGTCCTCCAAAATCAATAATACATGCACGCAACATGTCTTCTAATGGTTGGATAGTTCGTTCACTTTGTCCATCCGTTTGTGAATGATATGCGGTACTAAAATATAACTTGGTACCCATATCTTCATGAAAATTCTTCCAAAAATGGGAAGTGAACCTAGTATCTCTATCCGAGACAATAGACGGGAATGCCATGTCGTGCTACAACTTCCTTCACATAAATATCGGCTAGCACTTCAGAAGATGAAGATTCACGAATGGGTAAAAACAAGGCGCTTTTTGTTAATCGATCAACAATTACCCATGTAAAACCGCGCTTTAATTCGTGTTATGATGCGGAAGTAAGGTGATCAACAATGGTGGAAAGTGTGTGTGTTAGTGTGTGTTCTTGAGAGAGAAAGGTGTGTGTGTGGAAAGCTTGTTTCATACAATCAAGAAAAGTGTGGGAAGGTTACAAGAGATGAAGGCTTGAGGGGTATTTATACTCTAAGCATATTACATAAGCTCCCCCTCAACCTTACAATTAAAACTCAAAATACAATGTTTAGAAATACAACTAAGCACTATTTTAAATTTCTAACAACCCATATGGAGTCAAATTGATGCTTAGGCGTTTTAGTGATGAAGTCCATAGTTAAGTATTCCCACTTCCATTGGGGTATCTCAAGCGTTTGGATCTTACCGTATGGCTTTTGATGCTCCGCTTTAACTTGTAAACAAGTTAAACACTTTTCTACATACTTGACTATGTCTCGTTTCATACCCGGCCACCAATAATCAACTTTCAAATCATGATACATTTTCGTTGCACCGGGATGAATAGAATACTTGGATTTATGTGCTTCATCAAGAAGAGTTTCTTTTAAAGGACTGAAAATGGAATCTAAATTCTTCCATAACGAACCGTTAGACCACGGGAATCTTTAGAGAGATGTTCCAATTGCCCTTAATTCTCTACTTGTTTAGGATCATGTTGTAATGCCTCTTCTTGAGCTTCCTTTATACGTTCCATAAAGTCATTAGTAATCATGACCCACAAAGGTGAAACATGGATTGAAAAGTGAGAACTTTTTCTACTTAAGGCATCGGCCACCACATTGGCCTTTCCAGGATGATACAAGATTTCACAATCATAGTCCTTTAACAAATCTAACCATCTTCGTTGACGATTATTAAGATCACGTTGTTCAAAGAAATATTTAAGGCTCTTATGATCGGAATAAATAGAAAACTTAACGCCATATAAATAATGACGCCAAATCTTCAATGCAAAAACAACTGCCGCAAGCTCTAAATCATGAACGGGATAAGACTTCTCATGGATCTTTAATTGTCTGGATGCATAAGCGATAACTCACCCTCTTTGCATAAGAACACATCCAAGACCATTAAATAAAGCATCACAATATACCGAGAAGTCTTCAATTCCATCCGGCAAAGTAAGAATAGGAGCTTGACTCAATTTTTCCTTTGAAGTTTGAAATGCACTTTCTTGCTCACCTCTCCACTCAAAATGTTCATTCTTTCGAGTTAACTTGGTAAGAGGCGAGGCGATCTTGGAAAAATCTTGAATAAAACGACGGTAATAACCCGCTAAACCAATAAAACTACGAATTTTTGTTGGGGACGTAGGAGGTTCCCATTTCATGATTGCACTAATTTTCGCCGGATCAACTTTAATTCCTTCTTGACTAACTACATGTCCAAGAAATTGCACTTCACGCAACCAAAACTCACATTTAGAATATTTAGCATACAACTTTTCTCGGCGAAGTGTTTCAAGGATTTCACAAAGATGTTTTTCATGATCGGGTTGACTTTTTGAATAAATCAAAATATCATCAATAAAAACAATAACATATTTATCAAGAAAAGGACGACAAACCTGATTCATAAGATCCATAAAAGACGCAGGAGCATTTGTCAAACCAAAAGGCATGACCAAGAATTCATAATGACCATAACGGGTCCTGAATGCGGTTTTTGGAACATCATCTTCACAAACTTTAAGTTGATGATAGCCCGAACGAAGATCAATCTTTGAGAAATATGATTCTCCTTGGAGTTGATCAAAAAGATCATCAATGCGAGGCAATGGATACTTGTTTTTAATAGTAACTTTATTGAGCTCACGGTACTCAATACACATCCGCAAACTACCGTCTTTCTTCTTAACAAATAAAACGGTACTCAAACCCTTATCAAGAAGTTCTTTGAGTTGTTCCATCATTTCTCGCATTTCAGTTGGAGCAAGACGATATGGAGCTTTAGCAATGGGCGTTGCACCCGGAACAAGATCAATTTTAAAGTCAATTTGTCTATCGGGAGGAAGACCCGGTAGATCATCGGGGAAAACATCAACAAACTCATTGACAACAAGAATTTCAGATATCGACTTAGATTCCTTATTAGAATCAATAACATTGGCAAGAAAAGCTTTGCATCCATGAGAAATGAGTCGGCGAGCTCAAGCATAAGTACACAAAGGTAAAGAATCTTGATTTCTTTCACCATAGATGACCATATCCTTACCGTTAGGAGTCTTAAGATGAACACTCTTATCGGTACAATAAATACTCGCCTTATGTTGGCCAAGCCAATCCATGCCCAAAATCACATCAAATTCTCCCAAACCCATGGTAATAAGATTGGCTTTAAAGTTTTCAAAATTTATGGTCAAGTTACAACGTAAATATACGTTTTTAATCATGTAAGTTTGATCACCCGCTACTTCCACCAATAAAGGAGATTCAAGAAAAGATAATTGTAAAGGAATACATTTAGTGCATTGGGTAGCTACAAAGGAACGATTGGCTCCGGAATCAAATAAAATTTTAGCGGGAGTGTCATGAATTAGAAAGGTACTTGACATGACATTGGGTGTTTCCTTTGCTTGAGCCACCGAAATTTGGAATGATCTCCCCTTAGGAGTTCCCACTTGTTTAACCATCTTTTTCTCATTCATCCTTCTTATCTCCGCTTGTCTTTCCTCTTCCGACAATAATGGACAAGCACTTTTCATATGCCCCTCATTAAAACAATTAAAATACACAGTAGGCTTCCTTGGAGCAACCTTACAATCTCGGCTAATGTGACCCGGTTGGCCACAGTTAAAACATCCTTTCTTCGGAGGTAAACGACAAACTCCCGAATGATGCTTCCCACAATTAGTACATGTGGGAACATTTCTCCTAGAAGAGCTACTCCCTGAACTTCCACTTGGTCGGAACTTTTTGTTCGATGAATCACTTTGTTCCGCCTTTCTTTTCAAAGAGTCTTCATCAGGCATATCTTGTTCAACTTCATGCCATTTCGCTACATCAACCAATTGGGTAAAAGATTCAACTTGATGTAGAGTAATCTTTTCTCGAATACTCTTGCGAAGCTTTCGGTAAAAGTGTTCCTTCAACAATTTATCATCTTTCAAATACTTCAGACAAAACTGTGCTTTATCAAGAAACTGCACACATAATTCATTTATGTTCATGGCACTTTGCAAATCATTCATAAATTCGCTTCTAAGTCGGGTCACATCAGCTTAGACCGAAACTCCTTAAAGAAAGCCACCTTGAAATCTGCCCAATCCATCTTTACCATCGCATCCTCTCCCTTCTTTCACCATTTCGCTATCACACCACAATTTAGCCCGACCACTCAACATACTTGATCCATACAAGGTCTTATCTTCAGGTGGAGTCTTTGTAATACGGAAAGCTCCTTCAATTTCATTTACCCATTTAGTGCTTACAATAGGGTCTGGATCCCCATTGTATTTAGGAGGTTTGGCAATTGTGAAATTCCTGAGATCATAAGGCTTTTCATTTATTGACTTCGCTTGATTCTCAAGAGTTTGAGTTTCTAGTGCTTGATCCTTGGGAAATCGTTTATCAAATTCTTCTTGAACCGATAATGCCACTTCCTTTTTTATTTTGTTAGCAATAGAATCGCTCATCGCTCCTTCAAGAGTTTCATTCAACTTTTTCATAATGAACGGAGAAAAGTTTTCTAACGCTTTACCTATTTGTTCACAAATAAAATCACGGGTTATGTCTTCCCGTTCCACTATCACTTCATTCACTATGCTCTTATCTTTACCACGATTTGATCCATCTTCAATGAATCCATACTACAAAATTTAAAGAATTTATAAATAACACATTTCATTCACAACTTAGTCTCCAATACCCCAAACACTCATATTTGATCACTTCCATATTTAATAAGCTCAATTTAGAACGTAATAGCTTATGACCAATAATAGGCCGGCTCTATTATGATCATCAACTTTTTCATTTTAAGTCAATCTTACTAAATATTTTAATTCTCAAACATGAACAACCCACGTCCTAATGGTCAAAGTCAACTTCCTATGGTTCAAGTCTAGGCATCTTACTTAAAAGATCGAATACCTAAATCCCATGAACCATGGCTTTGATACCATAAATGTAAGACCCAAACTTACTTAACCATAAACCATAAAAATTTTGTTTTTTTTTATACAGGAGCCCCACTGCGGCGCAGTGGAAACTCACGGTTGCAGATGAAAAGAACCCGACTATGGTGCAGTGGGTCTGAGGACTCCCCACTGCGGCGCAGTGGGACACCTTCACAGGAACTTACCACTTCAATATCACATTTCCCGTACTTTTCTAAAAACTCAATTTTTATTCAAAACACCATTTCAACTTCAAAACCACATATGACTTGAAATTTGCTATATACATATATCATTGTACCAAAACATTGTGCAACCCATTTGCAAGGTTACCCGAACTATGATGAAATGGGTCATACGCCCAACCCATCAAACCATAAAATATATACATAGCCACTTACAAAACAAACAACTAGAACTTGACATAATTTCAAGTTTTTACATCAAAATGGATTAGTTCAACCAAAACAAAAGTTTGTATCAAGAGCCAAGTGGTCAAGAAGGGATTGTCTAGCAAATTACCCAAAATGTCAATTCTTCCAAACCTCTAAGATTTACTCTAGCTACTACTACCTATTCCTATAAAACATCAATCAACTAAAAAGGTAAGCTTTAAAGGTTAGTGAATACATATAAATATGACCAATATCATCTATACAATACGAAATGCATATAATAAATTAAGCCATTCAATTAAAAATCAAAGAACAACAACAACAAACAAAGCATGATCATGTCTTTTCTATTTGGCCAAGGATATATGCTAGTAGGTATCTCATTATCTACTAGTCTTACATTAAATCATTATATGCTAGTAGGTACATCATCTACTAGTCTTACATACAAAATGTGCTAGTAGGTACACTATCATCTACTAGTCTTACACCAAACCAATGTATGCTAGTAGGTATTTCTTCATCTACTAGTCTTACACAAATTCACACACAATTGGTGTCATAGTGATCATTCATCTATGAACTCCATATCACAACTATAAACACATACATATGTACTCACCTTGATTTTGGCTAATAGGCTCTACTTGATTATTATGCTCAATGCTATATTCTCCACCACCTACACAACATTTATCATATACTATGAGTTTATAAACCCATTCCTTCTACAACCATTAACTAAGTTCATCATGAACTAAACCACCATAGTGTTTGGCTATACCAACTTTTCATTATAATTCTCATAATATGACTTCTTAATTCATATAGTAGCCAAACACTAATTTTATGAAGTTCCAACTATGGCGTTCCTCATCATTAACTTATTTTCTCAATCATATTACCAATTTCTATATCAAAATTCATTAGGGTTTTATTTAAACCCTAAACCCATAAAAACCCCCAAACTATAAAATTAAGAACCCTGATTTAAATAAATGAAATTGAAACTTGACAAAAGAAATTAATACCTCAAGGACTTCCTAATTCAAACTTCAATTCAATAATTCTTCTCTTTCTCCTTTTTCTTTGATAATTTCAGCCACTACGACCCCAAAAACATAAACCCTAACCTTGAAAATTATTGATGGTTTCTTGAACTATTGTTATTTCTTTAATATAATTCTTTGATAAATTTTTGGATTGATGACAAGGTTAATCTTTGATTCTTGCTTGAGAATGATCTTGAAGAAATTAGGAGGTGATTAGAATAAAAGAGGAAATTAAGAATTATGAAGAGGGTTGTCTGGCTTTTCTCCCCCTTTTGCCATGTTTTCTTTCAAATAAGAGGGTATTATACCCGCTAGCCATTTAAGTTCCGACTAAATTAATCCATTTTCTCAAAACAAAATACTAGGAAATTAATTAAGTCTTAAACTATAAAAAGGGTAAATTGTCTATTACCTTAAAAATAGTGGGGCGTTACACGTTTCAATTCTCTTTGTTAATTAATTTGATTACATATTCGATTCTTCCGTTGTGATTACTCGTAAATTGTTATAATGATAGCGGTGATAAGAAATGGTGACAATTGCATATTGGCGAAAGCGAATAATATGGGTTACCGATTAAAAGGTACGGTGTATTTATTTAGCAAATTAAAAGATGTTAGTAGATTAATTTTATTAAAGATATATTAGGTATTAATATATTGGGTATTGAATAGTAGATTAATAGAATTAGTATTAGTATTATTAATAAAAGGAGTGATTTGCTTTAATGAGTAACTAGCATGGTACTCACGCAAATGCGGCAGCGGTGGCCACAATGCGATGATGACGGGCGGCGGTGGCGACTGACGGTGGTGACGACGAGAAGTATGGGATATTATGTAAATCTAATTAATATAATGGTTAGTATAGTTATTTTAAAGGTTGAGGGACTAATGGTATTTTTATTTCATTTATAGTGGGGTTGTATCGTATTTAGAAGGTATTGTTTTAATGGTGGGCAATTCTGACATTTTCCTCCCTGTAATTTTCAACATTGGGTCTATTCTTTTTAATAAAGGAGTATAAATGATATGCTCCTTATCGACGAGAACAAGATTAAACCAATTGACTATATATAGTTAGGTTAAAAAATTTAATCAACCTATCACATGGCCCACTCAAAATTGTAATTATCTGGGTGTTCCCTTGTTTGTGATTCATAAGACAACTCAACCATAGAATTATGCTCGAGTAACTACACTTTAGAATTGGTAATAACTTTAATTAAGGGTGTACGTGTGAACTGTCTACACACTTTAGAATTATTTAATGTTTAAGAAGTATTAACTCATTTTTGATCATCGCTGGCAGGGAAAACGTGTATGATCAGTTTTAAATAAATTGCTTAAGATTATATTATTGTTATCATGCTTACATAATGTAGCTTAATCTGGTAATTTGTTGTCACATAATCTGCATTGGATCGTGTCGGAATTGCTTAAAGTAGCCTCCACATAATATAATTTGAATTCAAATCAATTTTAAAAATACAAATGTAAGAAAATAAGAATTTAAGTAATTGTGTACGTAGGCAATTTTTCTTCACTATCCCATATATTTATTTGCAGGATTTGGTAAGTGCATATCCATATTAATATTTTAAGTATCCAAAATATATATTTATTTGCAGGGTAGTTCGGAGAAGATCCCTGCATGTGGTGTATTACTGCATTTGGTGAACTATGTTATTTCATATATATTTTCTATGCTGTGTAGGAATGTTGAGAATACAATTAAGAAGGTTCGATGATTTTAATTGTCTAAATTTTTGGGTCTCAATACCTCGACGGTGTATGCGGGAAGTTAAAATGTAGACAGACTTACCACTACCACGACGGTGTAGAGAGGCTACTTCCAGTATCTATCTAAAGATAGAAAAAGACCTCCGCCCTTACAAGGGATGAGGATAGAACCGATGACCTCTTGCATGACCTCCGGCTTTGCAAGGAATGAGTATAAAACCCATGAATAATTGTCTAAATTATTCATGTTTAAATTAGTGGTAATGATCAATTCTATTAAGTTATTAGCCTAAAAATCCTCCTAATTAATAGGATTGTGACACGTGAAAATCAGGGGTGAGATTAGGAAAAAGAATTAGTGGTATTCACATGTCATCATTTAAGATTTTTAGGCTAATCTTTTAATTGGATAAATCATTTTCCTGCAGGAATCCACGAAACGGTTAATTTCATTCAACATATTTACCTGTCTAACAGTGTAAGTTGATCATTCCGTCGTAATGATGTTATGAGCATGTAGTACGTTAGTTTTGTAATTCTAGTTCTAATTCGTTGGAATGTAAAATAAAGATAAATGAAAAAGGTTTAAATAATTCTAATGAAATATGGACATATTTTTTGGTTTGTGTACAATGGCCAAGTATATATATATATATTATATAGAGGAAAGTTAGTTTGAGAACCATAAAAAAAAAAAAAAAACGTGAGAACCAATCCTGGCCATTGATTTTGATCTTGATGATATTTAATTTTCTCTCTTCTCATTTTCACCCAATTCATTCAAATGGTTTTATCTCACAAACCGTACATCGTTAAACGAAAAAAAAAGCATGGGTAGTCTTAAAATTTCGTGCTCTTTCATTAGAGATGCGACTTGATATACTTTTGACAAACTTTTAAATTTCGATTATTTTTTTTAATTTTTTTTTTTAGCGATAATCCTATCCTACACATGTGTAGGACGTCCTACACATGTGCAGGACATGTGTAGGGTATACATCATACACATCCTACACATGTGCAGGTGAAAAAAAAAATTCGAAAAAAAAAAAAATTTCAAAATTTCAAAATTTGTCAAAAGTATATCAAGTCGCATCTCTAATGAAAGAGGACGGAATTTTAAGACTACCCATGGTTTTTTTTCGTCTAACGATGCACGGTTTGTGAGATAAAACGTTTTGAAAAATTTGGATGAAAGTGATGAGAGAGAAAAAAGGAGATGAGATGTGTGGCCCAGATTGGTTCTCGCGTTCTTTTTTCTTTATGGTTCTCAAAATAACCCACCCCTATATTATATATATACATATATATATACATGAATGAGTTATTTTGAGAACTTATAAAAAAAAACTCAAAAACAATTTTGGACCACACATTCTTTCTCTATCTCTTTCTTCAATTAAATAATAAAATTCACCTAAATCATTCAAACTGCTTTATCTCACAAATCGTAAATCGTTAGAACGAAACAAAAAACATGAGTAGTCTTAAAATTTCGTCTTCTTTCATTAGAGATCCAATTCGATATACTTTTGACAACTTTTTAATTTTCGTTTTCTCTTTGATACTTACACATAACTTACACATGTGTAGGTTGAACAAAACTTATGATTCGGAGCGGGCTTCGCCCTTAAGGATATTCATAAACCAAAGCTGGTGGGGGTGATAGGTCATTGAGGGTGATAGGTTATAGGTGATAAGTCATTGAGGGTGATAGGTCATAGTGCTGACCGGTGACGGGTGATCTACCTAACGGGCTCCGCCCTTAGCCGCTATGGCTCCGCCATGGACTGACGGGCTACGCCCTTAACCTTCATTGTTATGTACATATGTTTATTTACTAATTTACATGTGAAAACAACGATTCTACACATGTGTAAATACATAAGTACAAGAGGAAAGAAACAAAAATTAAAAAGTTGTCAAAAGTAAATCGAATTGAATATCTAATGAAAGAGGACGAAATTTTAAGACTACCCATGCTTTTTGTTTCATCTAACGATTTACGGTTTGTGAGATAAAACATTTTGAATATTTGGGTGAATTATATTATTTAATTGAAGAGAGAGAAAGAGGGACATAATGTGTGGTCTAGAATGGTTCTTGAGTTCTTTTTTATTTGTGAGTTTGTAAGTCCCCTTGACGCAGATCGTTAATAGTTTGATCCCATTATCCAGAGGTGCGGAATCCCTCTCTATAACATGGTGAATCACAACGAAAGCCCCTAGATCACCTGCTGTCTCGCAGATCTTCTTCGGATTAGCAGAACGACCTTTGACATATTAACCTGCACAAATATGCTTGATAATTCGACAAATGTTCGATCCTAAACTCTGCTACGGTTCTAGTATTTATGGGAAACACCCGAATGGATTTCCAGCGAGTCGGCCTCGCAAATCCAAGCCTAGCCCGTCACAATAATGAGGTCGTAATTGTTGATTGGCCTCGTATTTGACCCTGCAAATACGGGGTCGTGTTCCTATTGTCCACCTCGTAATTGACCCTGCAATTACGAGGTCGTATTTCCTTAGCAGAATATCATTATACATTCAATACTCAAAGTTAATCTAGTATTCTATGCATAATACAAAGTTCATTAATGACAATCACATGACAAAGACATATTATAATATAAGCCCAAACAATCTAGACTGCTATTCACATAGACGTTCACTTACAGACTCCCCCTTGGCAATAACTTCTAGATGTTAACATAAAAGTCTTCGTCTTGTCGTTTACTTCTTTTGCTTCTTCTTCTTACTCTGCTCCCCCTCAGTCTTATGGTCTCATTCTCAAAATCAGAATTTGACTCTGACTCTGAAGGAGTATGAGTTAACCCCAATCTTTCCGTCATTTCATCCCTCAGAGATCCTGGATCATAATAATCATCACTATCCATAATCTCTGCTCTAGCTCTCATATGAGCCTGTGGATCATAACCCAATCTCTTCTGTAGTCTATGCACGATCACTGGGTGCAAATATGCCTCTGTAGAAGCAATGGTAGTAGAATCGGTCTTGGTCGACTCATTATCCTGAGCACTAGCAATTTCATCATCAAGAGCAACAGCTTCAGATTGCCCTACTAAACTCTTACCCAATCTATCAGCGTCAATATCTTCTGTAAGGAGTTTGGTTTGAGGTGCCTCAGACTCAACTAACATATTCAACTCTTTGACAACCAGTTCTTGAGTCTGTGGAGCTTCCGAGGTAGCCTTGCCAGCAACACCAGCCTAGCTAGACTCTCCTTGAGTCTCTGTTCTAAAAGTAGAACCACCTCCTAGCTCTTGAGTAGCTCTGGCAGCATCAGGATCTTCATTCTAATCATCATCATGCCTTGCCTTAGCTAGCTCATCACCTCTGCATCCTAAGCTATCTCTCTCCGCTCTAACCTTGAGATAGTTGTTGATGAGCTCATGCAGTTTTTCTTCGGAGATCTTGACTCCCTTCTTCAATGCATCTGCCATCCGAACAACCTTCTCATCTAGAGCCAAATATTTCTTGTACATATTAGACACTACAACCTCTGCCTTGGTCAGCTTATCAGCAAGCTCTACATTCTTGGCAGCTTCATTCTTGAAGTTCTGGGACAATCCAAGGATCAAGCTTCTCATTTCTGACATGTCTCTGTCATACTACTCTTTCTGCTCAGACAGTTGTCTCTGCAGACTAGCAACATCTTGAGTAGCTTCTTCCGATGTCTGTGGTTGTCTTGTCTCTTATACAGCAACCCTTGGAACACTTTGAGAGACACCACCAGCAGCAGAAGTTTCTTGTTCCCTGACAAGTTTTGTTCTTTTCGGTACAGGCTGCTCTGGCTCCCAATCTTCATCATCAGTCTCTCTTCTTCTTCTTCCTTGAGTTTCCTCGGTAGGTCTAGGAACCATTTAAGATCCAACTCTGATGAAAGCATGAGATCTGTAAGGATCTTCATCACCATCACTGCTAGAATCATTATCAGAATGGTCAGAAGGCTCTTTGTCTACTTGAATATCAACAATAGCCTTTCCTCTACCTACAGCATTATCTCCTGATCCAGCCTGACCAATACCTGACCCACTAGCTTCAGCAGTACCTGACCCACTAGCTCTAGTTGCTTCTGAACCAACAACAGCTCCAACAACATATTCATCTATGTCTTGGTCCAGGTTTACATTCACTAGATCATCATCATTGGGATTATACCTCTGGACTTGAGCAATGTCTCCCTCTGGATCGGCCAATTATTCCAATAAATCATCCACAATCTCAGGATTGGCTCCAGCTTGGTCAATCACATCATTTGCAGCTACAATCACTTCAGGCTCATTCGGCGCATCACCTTCAACAAAAACCTCATGCAACTGCTCTGGAAGCTCAACATCCCTAGCAGCTTCACCATCTTCTGGCTGAGGCCCTTCATACACTTATATGACCTCATCAGCTAGTGCAATGTAGTTGGCATTGATAATAGCACCGAACAATGCAACATCTTGTGCATTTGGATCATTCGGATACCTCTGCAGAAACTTATCATAACCGCGTCAGATGATAGAGCTAACATGCTTCACCTCCCTTACAGCTCGTAGATTTGGAAGTCGAGCATTGATTATCATCATCACAAATCTAGGAAACATCAAAAATCTCCTCTTTCCTGCGGCTGTGATCTGTTTCGTCATCTCATCAAAGAAGAATTTTGAGAAACTATACGGCTTGTTAAACACCAAGCCAACCATCTGTGCCTAGGCTTCCTAGTTTAACGTATCAAAACCAGACTTCTTGTTGCTTAACCCAACATTAAGCACATGAGCAAGATACCTCCACCTGCCATAGAAACCCTTCTTAAATAGAGTTCTGCTGGCCAGGTCTCCTACAAACCCCATCCGTCTGAAAGCACCTTGAATAGCTTCGTGTCTGAACTTGGTGAGACTTGTCGCACCACCTTCTTGTTCAACTGTACCCAGACGTAATATATCAATGAGATTAGTAGCGGTGAACTGTATCTGCTGCTCGACAACAACGGTATGAAAAATATGTTCCTCTCCAGCACGAACAACATTAGCATTCGCCCAAAAATCTCTTAAATAATCTATATAAATCACTGGCGAATGTGTAAGCGCATGATGAACTTTTGATCTTCGGAAGAAAGCAAATATCTCGTGATAATACTCTGTGCCTTCCTGATTATCATTGAAGTTTATCACGTAATTATGCGCACCTATGAAATTTCTTGTCATTTCTGTAATTAATAACGAATGATTAATTACCTAAATCGACATAAAAATTCACACGCATAATATACAACTAGCATTATCTTTGTAATCTAGTCAAACATATAAATTATCTCTATAATTGATAACAAATACAATTAACATAAATTATCTTTGTAATTTAGTTAACATCATTAACTTTAATTATCTCTGTAATTAAGTTAAACAATCATAAATTATCTCTGTAATTTACAATCAACACATATAAATAAGTTATCCCAGTAATTTAGTTATACATACATTAACTCATTTTCAAATATTTATAACGATAAACTTTTGAAAATCTGTTAACTTAACTTAAATTAACCATGTAATTAAGTTAAAAATAAAAATTAACTCATTTTCAAATATTTTATAAAAATAAAACTTTTGAAAATATGTTGTCGAAAATACGAGGTCGTATTTCAAAGTCAAAATACGGTCAACCAAACTCTAAAATATGAGGTCGTATTTTCCAATTTAGTCACATATTTGTCCAGGTCGTAAATCGACATCATATTCTGGAAGTCAACATAAGTTAAAATCAATTGACAAATGCGAGGTCGTATTTCCGGGCTAGCAAACCCCTAAATACAAGGTCGTCGCACTGTTCATCTTCCCCAACTCGAAAACACGATTTACCCAACCAAAACTTGTAAAAATTGTATCTATACGTTCGTATTCAAGTGATAAACATACCCCAACCCTTAGTTTTATCCAGAAAACATCAAAATCGAAGAACTTAGGAAAAACTTGTTCAAAATTTCGAACCCTATTTTCATGATTTTCTTGTTGCATGGTTAACTATTGGACGATTAGATTATATACCTAGATTCAGTATTTCACAAGGATGACGAATATATCACTTAAAAACACTCGATCTAATTGTATCTATCAAATCTCAAACGGGGTAGCAAAGTGGTATTATCAGGGTCGTAATGTCTAAAATTGATATTTAATATGTGAGGTCGTGTTTGGGTAAATTGGTTTATATACTTGACCCGAATGGGTCTGGGTCAACCCGGCCCACCAATTATGAGGTCGTATTGAACTTGACCTAATAGACAAATTACGAGGTCGTATTCTGCCATCTTCAATTACGAGGTCGTAATCTCACCTCCTGCACACTTTAAACTTCAATTTTCGTCAAAGTTTCTGAATAATTGATCAACGTTTATTACGAACTTCCTGGAAACAAGAAAAATTAAAATGACCAAACCTGTAGTCATCAAATATTCATCTTTTCCCCGATCTTTGTCTTAAACCTGAAAAGTTAATAAACTTATACAAAGTTCTTTAACTTTTTCACGATCAATCTTTCTTAAACAATCTCGAAACGAGCTTTCCCTTACTGTACCACTTGCAAATAATCCACTTGCAAATTTAATCTGTACTACTTGTGACATAACAAACGTATTCATACAATTTCACAAAATATTCATAGTTATAAAATTGATTCTTCATTCTTACACTCCCCTTCAATTTTATGACTAGGAGTATAACTATAATCAATCAATATAACTACCATCATTCTTATATACTCCCCCTCAATTTATGACTGGGATACATAACTATGATGTTATATAGAACAATTAATCATTCTTATGTACTCCCCCTCAATACATAACTATGATCAATTATCAAAGCAATATACCTTTATGAAACGTAAATTCTTATAATATAAAATCTCTTTATATTATACAAATTTCAAACAGTATAATACCAGAGCAAAACACTCTATTATGAAATGTGATGGTATAAAACACATTTCACAATCACTGTCTCGTTTTATATTACCAAAGCAAAACACTCTATTATGAAATGTGATAGTAAACACATTTCACAATCATGTAGAAATTCTTATAATACAAAATTTCTTTATATTATATAAATCTCATACATTTTAACATATTGATTATAACTTCATATTCTTATGTAAATAATTTCATAACTATATGACTTAAATAATCAATATTTTACACTTTTCACATATACAATTATATTTCGATATCTAAAGTTTTAAAGACACCTAAAACTTTTCATATTTAAATATAATGTATATATCGAAAGCAACATTTACCTTTCACATTCATATATCCGTTTCTATTTCTAAGGTTTGTATGCTTAAGAACCTTTCAAATTTAAACGATATATCTATCTCTAAGATATATAAAATATTCAGCCTTTCACATTTAAACAATATGTTTCTATGTCTAAGGCAGTTAATAACCGTGTAATTCCTTTCATATTCACTTAATGTTTTTTTATGACATTGACATTAAGTCTATATCTAAGGCTTTACATAACCTCTACATTCACATTATGTATATGTTAAAGGTTTACCTAACCTTTCTACACTTTACATGATGTCTATGTCTAAGGTCTTCCTTAACCTTTAACATTCAAACTAAATCTATGTCTAAGGATTTTAACTTAACCTTTATATTCACAGTATGTCTATGTCTAAGATTTTAAATAATCTTCTACATTCACAACCTGTCTATATCTAAGGACTTTAACATATATAGTTGATAATCTTTCATATTTAAATCTTGGATTTCTATATCTAAGATCTTCAACTAATACACATTAAACATTGCTATAATCATCTCGTTAAACCTGTATCAGAGCAAATTCAACATTAACCATGTCAAAGCAAATGATACTAACCTGATGATCATAGCCTTGTTTTGAATATTTCAGTCTTTTGCTCAAAATTCCTTCCTTTAGATTAAATTTTCTGCAAATACACTGAAAAGCATAATTTTGAGACAACAAAATTAATTGCCATACCCGAAACTTGATATCTGAAACTTCAGATTTAAACAACAAACTTTAAACTTTTTGTATCGTCATAACAATCAACTAATCCACCAAAGCTTGTTGTAGTCCTCCCCCTCAACAATAAATCTCTCCGAATTAAGCATATCTCGAGTCCCTGCTTGCCTTGCATAACCGGCATATGATAAAGGAGTTGAATTTCCAACAATCAATCTTGTACTAGTTGACTATCATGAAAACCAGAAATTTTGATATTTGAAGCTCAAACTTCAGGAACATGGAACATCCTGTTTCACAACAATTCTTTGTCTCTAATATCCAAAATATTAAGCTTCAATGTGCTAACACCTCTAAGATTGCCTCATCATACTAGTATTAATCTTTATTAAAGATAAAATGACCTATACATCTCTTTGTATTTGTCTTTCTTGCTTCCATGCTGAGAACTTGTTTGACAACCTATAAAATGAAACATCTGTTTGTTGTTGTGCACATCTCAACAAACAATCATCATATCTTCTTAAAATAATAACATATAATCTAAAGAAATGAATAATTCAGCAAGATAAAATAAATGAATCTGCTTAACAATCTATTATTAATCTAGGTCATATGAAGGTCTATAATTCAATGTCAAACACTTTCACACTAAGTCAAAATCATTTGATATCTCCGCATCAAATCTTTTTGATTTAAAAATGATCTTTTCAAGGATAATTCTCAAACTATTAATCATCTCCTCTTTAATTCTTTGAGAATCTTCCTTCTAAAGATCAAATTAATTCTTTTAAAAATCAAATTCAAAACTATGAACAACTCAGTGTTCATTCTTAAGAAAATCTTCTTTCTAAGAATAAAAACATTTCTTTCAAAAATAAAATTCAAAACTATGAACATCTCAGTGTTCATTCTTAAGAAAATCTTCTTTCTAAGAAATTTACATTAACCGAATATCAGTTTATCGAAATTAACAACGCTGTGTTCTTTTCCTTAAACCTATATCTTGTTAATTAACCAGCTTTCTTTTAGCTTTTGATCCTTTCACTATCGCTTAACTACCCTACTCGTTTATTCGTTGTTCCATAAGAACGTAGTTGAGTCCTCTTGGAAACTAGATTCTATTCTGACTCTGTCTCTCGTGCAATAGGAACTTTTATTTAAACAATACAAACATAAATAAAAATTAAACACATTTTACGAGACATAACACACACACACACGCACACGAACATAAAACATAAACGAATAACATAGTTACAAGAGCTAAAGTATTGTATTGATTAGATCAGCTTAACATGTTACATAAGCCCACATGAGAAATAATTTTCTTATTATTAGTTATGAACAGTGATCCAAGACGATTACCAATATATTTGTCCTCTTAAACACTCGATACTTCCAGTTCCCTTTCGGTTTGTGACACTTTCAAGATACCCTGGTCAAGGATAGTCACCATGTAACCCGAGTAGCCTAATATATCACATAATCACGTTTGCGAACTTAAGTAACCCACATTCAGATATACTCTCACAATCGACACAAGCACTAAGATTAAGATATTTGGTAACTAAAGGGAGACGGTCTTTAAGAATCAAGTCAGCGGTGACAGGTCGGTGATTCCTCACACGCAGAGCAACATAACTTGACTCATCGTATGGAAATATACCCAACATTGCATAATGCTAAGTACTTGCATATTTGTGACATCGTTTTAAAGCTCTTATGGAAACCCGTGACTTTCGATGAGACCCGTGTAGCGAACTTTCTGACAACCTATCCCAAGTTGGAAGCTTTAGGTAGGCTAGGTATACAAAGACACCCCAAGGACTTACTTGTCCGAATCTCAAAGGCCACATTAGCTCCATAATTTTCAAAAGATTTATTAGATATTTGCATATCTTGTCACAAGTATACATCAAAAAAAAAAAAAAAACACAAACAATACATACTCGTGTATGTACCCGATACCTTATATATAACAACCAAATATACATAATAACAATGCTATATCTTTCGCAAGATTTAAGGACCATACTCTACACATAGAGCAGGCATTCTTAGCCATAAATCTGAATATGTTTCCCATAAGAACATTGTACACATTTAAGTTCAGATTATAAGGAAACCTTGGTACTTTGTGCCTATCGATACATCATATAATGGAGTCAGTGAACTCAGCAATTTTAGAGTACAATTAAGTAGGCTTAAAAGCTAAAGTATCGTCACGTCCATTCATCTTCAAACATTGACCTTACTCCTTTTATTATTTTCTTTTTCTTTTCTGATTTTTATTTTGTTTTTATGACTCTATTTGACACACAATACGACACAACACATTTTACAAAGTTTCTGTTGAGAGACACTGTTACTATAGATTTCTCATTCCAATCAACTAGACTAGCAACTCGAAACGAGTTCGGTCGAAAGCCTTGGTGAATAGATCAGCTAAATTAAAGTCAAGTGACGACTGACTTTAAGTAGAATTTCAGTACAATCACATATAAATGAAACCATAAGTCTATATGCTTAGTCCTACCGTGCTTGACAGGATTATTGGTAATGGATATGGTGGATTTAGTGTCCTTCTTTACAAGAGCATAAAGGAATATCTAACCTTAAGCATCTGAGCCTGTGAACAAGCATTCACTTGCTGAAAAGTATTCCCATATCTCCTCGAAGATTGACATCCATGACTGTCTCCTTCCTTAAGAACACCAATTTCTTCATCCCTATGATTAAACTAGTGCAATTCTGGAATAGACATTTAACATATCCAATAACGAACAGACATAACAAGATAAAATATGTACTATAGATCATCATCTAGAAATGATCTTCTATAGTAATTTATCTATCACAAACTTTAGAAAACATAACAAATAATAAAACCAATTAGAGCATGTTTTCTTGAACCAATGATTATCAGTTTCACGGAGTTTTCTCTTTCGTCCATCTAACCGATCTTCAAAGTCGTTCATGAGATCTGCATATCTTTTCTTGTTCAAGAGTTAACATAAGAGGTACAATTTTAGGATGAGCACGATTGCGATCCTCTTTGCTAACCTCAACACTCCACACTTTGTCAATAAAAACCCGAGGAAAACAGTCTTTTGAAAATTCTCTCTCGGTAAAAACTCGATCACCACCCTTTAGTGTATAATGCGTAAGATAGAGTTTTTCGTTTTCTTAGTCCTTTGCTGACACCCGTACACCTGGTAAAGAGTCTTGATCCTGTTTTTCAACAAAATTAACATGGTCAATTAAAATACTTCCTTTAATAAATCTTCCAACCCTGAAAATATTTTCGCCTTTGGAATCTACAAAATAGACATATGATCCTTTGACAGGAGTAAATTCTGTCACTAGACCCTTGTCTTCCATAATGTGCTTGGTGCTTCCGCTATTGACAAACCATAAACTTGCGGTCTTCCTTAGAAGCTCCCGCACATTCACAAACATATTAGTTTCTCAAGGGACCCCTAGCCTTGTTGGCTTGGGTCTTTCATTTTCCTCATCAGAAACCATATCGGCCCAATAACCATCCGTAGGAACCCATGCTTTAGTAGATTTAGAAGTTAAACTGCCGGAGGGTCCTTTTCTGGGTGAAGTCCTTGAACTTCTTCCTTCACCTGTAGGTAGCCACTGGTTATTATCCCTCAAATCCTTTTGAAATCTAGAAATTCTCTCAAGAAACGATGACGATAACCTCCTAGGACTAAGTCTCTGAAAACGATCAACTGGATTAGACTGCATATTTGAGATAATCCTATTATAATAAGCATGGTCTGACTTTATTTTGTGTGGAGATTTAGATCTCCAGTTACTTGATTGACTCGACCCACTAGAACCTTCTCTAAAAGAGACATTTCTAGGCTTATTATCCTTAGTTTCCCAGTCCTTTTCAAATTCTCTAAATCTCTTATAATTCTGCACTGCTAAACTATCAGGATTTCTCTTTGTATACTCTTCATAATATTTATCCTTATAATCTTTCATTGAAATGCCCTTTGATGAACTAGAGTTTCCACTGGACTCCATACTACCTCTAGACTTCTCAGGATATCCTAGTCTTATTCTTTTTATAAGGACAACAACTTGACACGTGACCTATCTCACGACACTTAAAGCGTGACATTTTAGAAGTTTTCTTTGATATGTTACCATGAACTATCTCAGGTACAGGAACCCCATGACCCCTTAATTCATCAATATATTCAAGAGTAGTATATGCTTCTTGCCAAGTAGTAGGAGCTTTAATAGGATCAACATATCTTTTCACAGTCTGAATATCAGGATTACGACCAACAGATAACATTTCTTTAAGTTTTCTTTCAGCAAATTGTTCTGGTGTTTCAGATTGTACACTTTGACCTTCTGCATCCATTGTGGAAGTTTGAACAAAACCTTTTTTGAAAATTTTATCTTTAAGCTCCTTACATGGTTTTGGCAAGTTATCAGATTTTATTGGTTCTTCAAGACTCCAGATTTGTTCAATGTTTTCCGGATATTTAACTTTTAAATCTGACTCCTTTGCTGAAAACACTTTGCTTTTACCTTTTAAAGTGTAATAGACAATAGTTTCAAATTCAACTTCCTTTTAACACCTTTTAATTTGTTATCAGTTGTCGATTTGGCTTCACTTGGGTCTGAGTGAGCCTTAGGAACATTAGTCTTGTTCTCAGATTCCTTTGACTTAGATTTCTCAGGAATAGGAACATCACTAGATTTAGTCTCAGAAGGGGTAGTCTTGGGCACAATTTCAGTTTTAGTTTTATTCGATTCTTCTAAGGTCAGACTCTAAAAACTGTCATAATTGTGACTAAATGGTCAGACCTGTTAAACCCGAGCTTGGAGAACTACTGTTTTGATTACCATTATGCACAACAATCGCTGATTCCGGAGAGTTCACATACAACAAGCTATTGTCAAAATCCATCGTCCTCTTCATTTTCTCATCATCTCCACTATAGAAGGCAGTGATCCCTCCACTTGAAGATCTTGAGGAAGGAATGTTTGTCTTGCTATGATAGAGTTCAGGACGCTGAACAAAATCACTGCTACGTGCTTCCTTCGACTTTCTTTTCATATCTTAGCTTCTTCGCTTTCAAATAATCTATTCCAATGTCCATTTGTTGAAATTGGGATTTTGTTGGATAGAAGTGATAAATCCTTTCCATTTGATAGGAAGTGCCTTCAACAACTTCTCGATCACGTCTTCTGGATCTGGATTGTACCCAAAGTAGGCAAACTCAACCAGCAGATGACTGTAACGAAACAGTGTCTCATCAAGAGTTTAATCTTTGAAGCTAGTGAACACATAATACTGCTTCTTCAACAAGTCTTTCCTACTCTTCTTGAGATCGTCGTCACCTTCATAATGCTCTTTAAGTGCATCCCATAAGCCTTTTGCTGTATCATACTTTTCAAACAGATGCAGAACTTCCCCTTGGAGAGCCATTCGAAGCAAGCCCAATGCCTTGCTTTTGGCTTCATAGTCTTTCTTCTTATCGACGTCCATTTGCTCATATGAAGCAAGCCTAGCAGTGCTCGAACCTGGAGTTTCACCGGGTACTGTAGGAGGAGTATAACCATTTGTAATACACATCCACATCCTCACATCCATCAGCCTGCAGTATGACTCGAATATGCCCTTCCAATTGAAGTATCTGTCAAGGCTTATCAACTTTGGTGGTGAGTTGGCCTTTCCGGTTTCATGGTCCTCAGAATTATTTGATTCAGCAAAGCCTGGTAATTTGCGGGTAACTGAGACGTCATTTTCGTTGAGTTAGTAGAGTTCACGAACTGCTTAAAAATAAACGAGGTCGTAAAGTTCACGAGGTCCAAGAATGCGAGGTCGCAATTTATATGTGTGCGCCATCTGAATCACACATCAAGTTTTTGGCGTCGCTGCCAGGGACTAAATTAAGAGCTTAAGTTTGAGATTTCATAGTTGATCCTTTCTTGTATTCACGTATAAGAGAGTTAATTGCTTTCTTAGATTAGTTTTATTTTTATTTTTTTTTTAATTTTTATTTAGTTAATATTTTCTTCCATCGGTGCTTTTCACGGGTTGTGCTAGTGTCTATTTTGCAGGATTGACATCACCAATGACATATCAAGCTTATAAATCCGAGAAAGAATATCCTGACGAGCTTCGGTACTTTGAGCAGTTTTCTAATGAAACTTATGAGGAAGCTTGGTTGAGGTTAAATGGAAGGTGAACAAGTACCTTAAAATTCGTCAAATTGTTTCGATATATTGTCGTGGGTTGGGTGACGAAACAAGGGAAATACTTGGTGATGAATTCTCCTCGATGAATGCATATGAGATATTTAGGTATACGAAAGAATATACATAACCGGAAGAGGACGAAACATGGGAAGATCATCAAATGCCGCCATCTGAATCACACGAGTTATTATCCATTAGCGATGAGCATGAGGATAACGTGGATGAGGAGCATGATTTTGAGACACACGAGATACCTTCCATGAGCGCTGAGGATTTTAATGACATTGTTTGTGAGGAATATTTTACTTCACTTTCTGGTGAGGTGATTTCTTTTTCTATTTGTGTTCCAGGTAACCCTGTTTTGAAGGATAGGAAGGAACCACACGAGTTGAGCAATGAGCATGGAAATGATCGTGTTGATGTGGAATTGGAAAAACAAAGTGAAAACGTTTGGGATGAAGCTGAATGGGAAGAAGAGCTTAAAATCATATGGGATGAAGAGATGGTGACTACTCCGACCATGGGAAGCAAGCTTGTATCCACCATAAGGAACTTTCCATATGGGATGAAGAGATGGTAACTTCACCTGTCAATGAAGTTAATAGTAGAGATACGGGAGACGCCATTCAAGGGAAATCCAATGTATTGCTCGAGGGTTTCTCACTTTTCAAGTTTAGACCACCCAACACTTTAAGTGTGGGGGAGTCTATGATCCTACCAAAGTGAGCCAAAGAGAATTTAATTCCCACTCATTCAGGTAAGCATTCGAATTTAATTGATTTATTATATACTAAAATGCTTTCTTTTCGTTTGTTTGTAGGAGTGCCAAAGCCACTGACATCTATAAGGAAGGTCATGGCATGAAAAAAGGAAGCAAATAAGGAAAATCATGACACGGGTCAAGATGTTTTGCAACCTATGTCGGGTTATTCAGGGAGCATTATAACTTCTTATGCTTTAAATAATTTTGAATGCATCAACTTAGTTAGTTTAAGGGCTAGTAGTAATTTGATGCATTATCTTTTATCATTTAAACTAGCCCTAGACCTTTTAGCTCCCGATTCTTATGAATGGACGGTTATAAGCCTTGATATGAATTACTTGAATATTCCGTGCCATAACAAAAGTTGGGAAATTTTGTATGTTGGTATGAAAGGTTGGATTTTTAAGATGAATTTTGTAAAGAAAACAAAGGATTCTGGCATCCTAAAAGTGAGTTTTGATAAAGTGAACGAGATGGTTTGGGTAATGGTTAAGATCAAATTCACCTTCTATTCGCCTTATTCACGTAAACCGCCTGACATTTTAAGTGTGTGGGCGTTTAAGACCCAACCATGATAAGCTTTAGGGGTAAGAGTCTAGCCAACGGCTAGTTCATAAATTAAACGCTTTCGGGAGGCAACCCGAGTCTTTATTATTTTAGTTCTTTTTCTTATTTTATTTAGTTTTGTTTTTGCATTTCAAATTTCTTTATATTGAAAAATCCAAAAAAAAAATTGAAAAAGTTTAAAAATTAAAAAAATTTGAAAAACTAAAAATCCAAAAAGATTTTGATTTTGATTTTATTTAGTTTTGGTTGTTCATTTTATTTTATTATTTTATTTTATTTTATTATTTTATTTTAATTTTTATTTTACTTTATTATTATTTTTTATTTTATTATTTTATTTTAGTTTTTATTTTATTTTATTATTTTATTTTAGTTTTTTTTTTGTATGTTTGATGTGTTTGTTGAAGTGTGTGCTAGACATATAAGATCAGAGTTAAATGCGGTTGAAAGAAAGTTTATTGCTTATCTTTTTAATCAATCGAGCATTTGGAGTACGCACATTAAACCCGGGAAGCTTCTAAGTTCTTTTATATCTTTTATTTACTTTTTCCTATTTCCCATAGTTTTAATTGGTTCTTTGTACTTTGAGGGCAATGTACAACTCAAGTGTGGGGGGAGAGGTAAATAGGAAAAAGCCGGGTTATTTTGGGTAAAATTTAAACTTTTTCCTGCTTGTCTTTGTAGTTTAATTACTTTTGTCATATAGGATTTAATCATATTTAGTAAGTAATTAAACTATATTTCCCTTTGGTTAAATTTTTTAACTGTGAAATGTGTTTTGAATGATTAATTAGGCAAATCCCTTCTTGATTGATTACATGACTAGCACACTATACCCCATAACACCAAATATGTGAGATTCTTGATTCATTTATAGATTGGCTAGGTGTTACGGTTTTGGTTTGATTGCCTTGTAAATTTGTCCCTCTCATAGGCTTTTGGATTTATTCAAGAGTAAGGATTCTATTTTGAACTTTGAACAATGACGTGCAAGTTTGAGGTTAATTATTCCATTTCCGCATTTCTTTCTTTGATATGAGTGTGCCGGTGTTTGCGTTGATTCTAGAACTTGTCTTAGTTGATCGTCCCATAGTTTGCTAGATGATAAAGAAGTAAATTTAGGATTAAACCCGTTTTCTTTGTTTATTCACCCTTTGTTATGTTTATCATTGTTTAACCATGTTCGTATGCATGTGTTTTAGTAGCTAATCACATTGGTTAGTGAATATCCTTTGTTTAAACCCTTGTTGCACTCATTTTAAGTGCAAGATACACTTAGAAATCATGTTGAGCCTAGCCCTTTCGGTTGTTTTAAATCCACTTAAATATGTAAAGCACTGATTTGTGGAAATAGAGTTAAAATTAAATACTAGAAATACTCCGAATCAAATACCACACACAATCGGGCAGTGGACCCGTTTGTATGCAATATAGAATAAAGTAAGTCCAGGTTCGTTCCATAGAGAATACAAAGAGCTAGCGAGTTTTAAGTAGCTAAAAAAGAGTTTGGTTTTTAAAGACATCACGTCATATTGATTTTTGTATTAAAAAGTTAGTTGATTGAAAAAGTTAGAAATTCCGAAGAATTTATCGAAAAGAGAATTGTCGTATATCAAATAGAATTAAAAGATCATCCACTTTGACTCCATGACACACATTATTTAGGTTGCATCTATGTTAAAACAAATTCAACTTGAACTCACTAGTTGCACACCTAGCTTATTACCCTATCCGACCCATTAACCAATCTTTTGACCCCTAGGTTCCGGTTACCACCTTTCCAATCAAGACCTACTAGATTGATGAATTTGTATTGTTATTGTAAACAATCTAGTCTATCGATTTTACCAAACTGTTAGCACTTTGAATTCTATTATCTATTGTTGTTTATTTTCTTGTTACCACAAGTCAATTAAGGTTAATTTATTCCATTTCCGCTTATTCTTTCTTTGATAATGAATGTGATTGCGTTGAATCTATAACTTGTCTTAGTTGATCGTCCCGAAGTTTGCTAGATGATAAAGAGGTAAATTTAGGATTAAACCTTTGTTCTTTGTTTATTCACCCTTTGTTTATGTTTATCATTGTTTAACCATGTTTATATGCATGTGTTTTAGTAGTTAATCACATCGGTTAGTGAATATCCATTGTTAAACCCTTGTTTGCACTCATTTTTAGTGCAAGATACATTTAGAAAACTTGTTGAGCCTAACCTTTTCGTTTGTTTTAATTCACCTAAATATGTAACCTTTCCTTGCCATACCAATAGTCGAAATCCTTGGTTGATCATTAGTTGCCTATACTAGTTGGATGATTTGGGTTGGCGTAGTTGTGTCGGGTTGGTATATTTCCTTTTATTTGGGGTAGATTGATTTCGGCATAATTATGGAGTAAGTCTGGATTGTTCTAATTAGTAAGAGTATTGATTTGTCATTGTATTTCAAATTTGTAAAAAGGGGTTACCAATTAGGCAGGGTAAAAGTACTTCAGTTTTTTTTTTGGTTAATGGGTATACCCCTGTGAATTATATTCCATAACCAAAACATTACAAAGAAAGTAGCAAGGCTGAAATACCAAGCTATTCATATACAAGACAAACCATGTATATGTAATCAAGCAAAAACGCAAAGCAACATAATCACTCTAGCTACAACAAACAGACTCAAGCTAGTTAAACAACAAAGCTCCCATTAGTTAGCACCAACTAACTAAAACTCAAACATAAATCTAGATGTCATTCGCATGTACTTTGATTGACACAATATATCTTCCACGGTCTACTTTATGAACGTGACGCAATAGCATCTTCTATGGTATATCTTTATCCCACGCATTTCGCTTATGGACAACTGATGTCTAGATGTCATTCACATCCCTTGATGTCGCAGCGAGAGCAGGGTACTACTTACTCGATTTCGCCATTTTGAGTGTTGTGTAAGTGAGTTGTATGTTGTTGGGTCACTAACTTTTGAAGAGAAGCGGTGGTGATCATTACTTTGAATCATTAAGAATATCAAGGATATAGAATTTGGTTTCAAATGAATGAAGTAGGAAATATAAAACAAAAGATTCATTAAGGCTTGAATCAGACTCCTTGCGCGAGTTAAAGAAATCACTTCTATGTGTTACGTTGCCCATTGGACTCCAACTTTCAATGACGTCAACATGTACCTCATCGACTTAAATAATATAGCTGGATGTTCGCATATACGTGTTAGAATAGAAATATCGCACAAATTTTCGAGGCTACATTCCTCATGGTGTGTCGTCTAGATAGTATGGGTACATGTTCGACTAATGACATTGTATCGTCATAAGGCCTTAGTGTCGCTTGCCATTCATAAATCTCCGACTTAGTTTGACATTTCCATATGATTGCGTCATCTCAGATCGAATACAAAGGTTATGTGTAGTTTCTAAGAGGATAGAGTCGCCTCATATATTGGGACTATAATTCTTAAGATATAACGTCCAACGTGTGTGGAAAGATGCTCCACCGATGATATCGCGTTGTCGTATGTAAATAATGAATAGTGGACAATAAGAAAAACGATATTGGCCACTACTACTACCATTTTATCAAGTCGAACAATATATATAATTCATTTCATGGCACAAGCTATCAATCAAGTGCCGTATTAATAATAATAGGGTTGTGCCATGGAGACGACCATTTAAATATAAGGTAGCTAGAGCACCGCGTGGTCGGACTGGGAATGATGGCCGTCACAAAGGCAAACAAACATCCCACCGTTACACGTTGGGTGGGTGGACAAATCCTAGTTGCGCAACTCTCTAACTACAGGCCTCCACTTTCGGAGTAAATAGTTGTGTACCGAAAGAAAACGGGTTGACAGAACTCAAGCTCATCATAAAACATTTATCACATTGAACATGCGAAACAATTTCATTTCATAATCATATTATCAAAAATCATTATATATATATGTATATAAAAGCAATTTTTCACCCCGATTGTTAAACACATAAAATAGTTTGAAAGGGGGCTATGACTCACCTTGATATGCCGCATATTATACTCATCTATCCAAAATGGGTATTTCCCATCTATAGCTTCCTTGACTATATATCCATTATGTTCCTCCATCATATTTCAAGCCAAGACTATCCCTACGATAGAACTAATATACGTAAGTTCCTATCTTAAGCCATCACTTAGAAATGCCATTTTCATTATGTTGCTATCAATTGTGGGATCCAAGTATATTGGTAACACTCGCATCGTTTTGGTTGTAGAGATTGATGGTGTAAAAGGTTACTTTTATTACATGCGTAGTTATAAGTTGTTAGGTTCTCGGTAACTTGGCTTCATTTGTGGTTTCACTTGGCATATTAGGTTATCATATATAAATGCCATATTAAGTTATATTATCCTTATTCATCATTTGATGTGTAACCAACTTTAGCACGAATTAGCATTTGTGATATCAATATATAGCTTGGTTAACATAATTACTTATGCCTATCTCACTTAATTATCTTTGTTTTATTTAGATTACACTTATCTCATGAAATTCGTGTAAGTGTTATGGGCCATTATCAATTGGGCCAAAATGTGATGGGTTTTTAAGTGACTTGGACATAGTTTAGTTATTGGGCTTAACCTTATTTGGGTTATGTGCTTAATGGGTTATATTGCTTATTGGACTTTATGGTTTGTTGGGCCAAGTGGGCCTACTGATTTATGGTTTTATGGGTTTAGTATTTGGGCCGGGTTAGCCCATTATGGTCTTTTAGTGCATCTTTTAGCCCATTATACAAATGGTTAGTTTCCTTTGAAATTTTCTGTTTTTAATTCAGATTTTTATGAAATGTTGGATACTATTTTGGGGTCAAGCCGAATTATTTGGACCTTCATGATTTTTACACAGTGACTTATATGTATCTAGTGTTTTTGTGAATTTTTGGTGAATTTTTAGATGATGTTTGGTGTCCTTAAAAATTATCCAAACACAAATTGTCCCGAATGGGCACTGCTTGCGACATCAGAAGTTTTATAAAGGTTCTTGATGTTCTGATTGTTAGAAAAATCCCATGATTTTATTTGAAGTTTACAACACATTGAAATTATTTTCCACCAAGTATGACCTCCTGGAGCCTTTTGGTTTAGGAGATAAAAATTGTCAAAGTTCATAAAATATTCAGACAAAATAACAGCTTTGACCAGTTTCAGTAGAAAATTCATATCTTTCGCTTGAAAATGCCCTCACATGTTCATAATCTTAACTCATTTGTCTACAACTTTTATTTTGATACTTTTGCTTGAAAATGCCCTCACATGTTCAGTTCACCCGATTTAATATAGAAAATTATTTCTGTCAGAATGTTCTTGATTATATCAACCCACCAATGACCTTTCTAGCTTAATTAACACTTAAATCCATCACTGCAAGATTAATACTTCTCTTTGTATCACTTTAACATCAATATTCACTAATTTCAAACATATACAAGATCATTCTTCATCATATTAAACTGATTTTATACAAAACTTATTCAACAAACCTAGTTCTTGCAAAATCATCCAAAAATGTGATTGCATGTAACCATCTAGCCATTTTATGAACAAATCTCCTAACAAGTCTTCCATAAAACATAAAAATATGTTTATTCTTGAAAATCACAGAAATGTATTAATGAATATATGAAAATATATCTTCATTTTTCAAGGAAAAAGTCACTTTTACTAGATAATAACATAACACAACACTTTTGGGTCTTTAACTTGTTGAATCCTAGAATCATTCTTCTAGATCTTGACATGCATGAGCATGGAAGAAGATTCTATCAACTTGCCCTCATCAAGTGTGTTTTTCAAAGAAAACAAGAATAAAACATAAACTTTTGATAAAAATACTTGAATATATACAAGAACAAGATAGATTAAACTAAGAGATGATGAGTTATACCCTTGATGAACTCGAAATGGAGGCTGTTTTGGACAGCCAAACCCATGACCATATGACCCCAAAATGTACTCCTTACCTATCTTTAACACACCCTTGAATGATCTAGCATGAACCCTTATTATTATAGTTGATTCACTTAAGATTTTTGAGCTCTAATTTGTGTTGTATGAATCAAAAATGAGAAGAAGAGAAGGAGAGAAAAGTGCAGAAAATTTGAGAGGAAAAGAGAGAGTTTTTGGAGATGTGTGTGTGTTTGAAATGAAAAGTGAGAGTGTAGAAGGGAGGGAGCACGAAAATTAGAGGGTTTTGGGGTGTTAGAGACTTGTTAATTGGTTGAGTTGAGTGGTGAAGAGGTGGCCATTGGTTAGTAAAAGGTTGGTGGTGTGGATTTTGAATGTTGTAATGTATTTGGATGCATAAATGACTAGATTCAATATACATGTATAGGTGTATGTATATGTGAGTGTAAGACATGGAGGAGAGTGTAAGAATAAGTGGGTTAGTTGTATGTTGATTGGTGAATTTTATAAGAGTTTATATTTATAATAAGTTTAAGTTGTATGCATATCTTTTAGTTGGAAGACTTATTCAAATGTTGCAATATATTTATGTACTTATTATTATTCAAGCGTACTATTATGTACATAATAATTTATAAATCTATTTTCAAGATGGTCATTATATTTTTGTGCTCAAATGTACTTTAATTAGCTTTGTGTTTGAATTGTTGGACATTTATAGGGATTTTTGGTTATTATCACAACTTTTGAGTCTTGTATTATTATTTATGTAACTCAACTTCTCGAAATAAAATTTTGGTTCATTGACATTTCACCAAGTTTGATTAGAACTAATTTATAGCTTGAGATCGTATTGAATGATTATAGTTATTATTTATGACATTTCTAAGGCATTTTACTGTACTAGGGGGCAATTATCGCTATGCTTTGAATGTCTAGAAGGTCGATTCTCTTAATAAACCTCTTAGGGATAAGGACCTAGATAAGTCCAAGTAAATTATCCTAATTGGAAATTGAGGGTTGTTACAATAAGTCCTTCCAAGCTACCTTGGCTTTACCTTTCGTCATGTCACCATGGTTCCACAAGAACTTTCTCATTTTGCTTTCAAGATGAGCAATAATGCTTTTTGGAAGTATAAAAACTGATGACCAATAAACATGCAAAGAGGACAGGACAGAACTTACTAGCTGGACTCTTCCTGCAAAAGAAAGGTACTTATTGCGCCAATCCGAAATTCTCTTCTCCATATGTTCAATCAACACCTTACAATCCTTATGCAGTAATCTAGTCGTAATCAAGGGAACACCCAAATATCTAACCGGTAAGTTGCCTTCTTCAAACGGTAAAATATTAAGAATAGAATTCTTAACGGGATCAGAAACATTGCAGAAGAAAGTCGTGCTTTTGGGCAAACTCGGAACAAGACCAGACATGTCTCTAAACTCATTAATAGAATCCATAATGATTTTCGCTGACCTGGTTTCACCCCGTGAAAAAATAAAGAGATCATCTGCAAAGCACAAGTTAATAATACTCTGCTTCTCACACTTGTTATGAAACCTGAAATTGGATACAGCAGATACAGATTTATTAAGGATAAGGGTGAGTATCTCCATGACCAATGTGAACAAGTACGGCGACAATGGGTCCCCCTGTCTTAATCGTCTCTCACCCTTAAAATACCCATGATGGTTACCATTAATGCACAAAGAGAACGAAGCAGTAGAGACACACACCATAATCCAATTAATCATAGTATGATGGAAACCAAAACCAATCAAAATATCTCTTAAAAATTCCCAATCAACAGTATCATAGGCTTTTTGGATATCAATCTTAAATGCACATCTTCGAGGCCCAATATTCCTATGATAATTATGCATTAATTCCTGTGTCAGTAAGATATTATCCGAAATCCTTCTTCCCGGAACAAATGCAAACTGATTGATGCTAACAAGATTATGCAACCCATCCTTAATTCTATTAGTTATTATCTTGCTAATACATTTAATAAAGTGTATTACAACAAGAAATAGGCTTGTAGTCATTAATAGAAGAAGTAGTTGTAACCTTTGGAATCAAGGCAATAATGGTATGATTGATTTGTTGAAGCATCTTTCCATTGCAAAAGAATTCATGAACTGCCAAGCATACATCACGTCCAACAATCTGCCATGCATTTTTAAAAAACACAGAAGTGTAACCATCAGGCCCTGCAGCCTTATTCTCTCCCATTTCAAGGCCTGCTTAATTTCATCATCTGTTACCTGCCTTACCATAGCCAAAGCTGATGCATCATCCAACACATTCTGAAACAACTCAGAAGTGGGACGAAGTGAGGTATTGCCCTTCTTACCCAGAAAATTCATATAATGATCAAGCAACGCATTTTGAGCAGCTCCACCTTCATGCAATATACCCTGCGTATCTTTAACAAATTCAATGCGTGACCTGTGATTTTTACATTTTAAAGATCTATGAAAAAATGTTGAATTAGCATCTCCCACATCCAGCCACTCAACTTTTGATTTTTGCTTAAGAAAACGCTCCTCATCTAGCTGCACTTCTTTGAATTCATTCAGAATTTTAACTTCCTTATCCCGTAAATTTGCATTCAACGAATCAACATCTAGTGCAATCTGAATTTCATCCAATTCTTTACGCAAACTATCAACACGAGCATGTAAGTTACCTTGTTGCAATAGAAGCTTACGCATAGGAGTTTTTAACTTCTTCAATTTCTTAACCACACGAAACATATAATGACCCGGTACCTCATCTGCCCAATCACGTTCCACAGCTTGTAAAAAGCCCATTTTCTGGACAAGAAAGTTCGCAAACTTAAAGGGCTTCGGCCTCATTCTAGTAATAGAAGGAAGTTTCAACACGTAAGGCGAATGATCTGACACTCTATACGGATGAAAAAGAGCAGAAGCAGCTGGGAACTTATCAATAAATTTCATATTACCCATGATACGATCAATCTTTTTAAAAACACCTATTTCATGTTTAGGCTTTTGATTCCAGGTAAAATGTAATCCTGAACTATTAATATCTATTACTTCAATAGTATCTACACATTCTTGAAAATCCCTCATACCAATACTGATGGTTGAAGAGCCCAAAAGGTTATCTTTAAGGTTTAAAGACGAATTAAAATCTCCTAGAAGAACCCAAGGCATATCATTTACAAACACCTTAAATTTACACAATTCACTCCATAACTCTCTACGTCTTTTATAGTAGTTATCAGCATAAACAAAAAACAGAAGAGAGATTTACGATCTACCTTAAAAGTAGCTTGGGCATGCATGACTTGATCAGTTTGTGATATAACCATTAAATCAATCAAATCTGAATCCCAACCAAGAATAATTCTAGTGTCCTTAGAGCATAGACCTCCATTTGACGTCTAATCCCAAGTCCTACAAATCTTCTTACAAACTTCAAAAACCTTACTAATATCAACATGGTACTCCAAAATAGCACAAACATTCAAATGATTTTCATTAATTACATACCGAACCTCCTTTTGTTTTAGGGGACGGTTCAACCCCCTTATATTCCATGATGATATACTAGCCATTAGAACCCATATCACCAAGAGTGCTTGCCCCCTCAGCAGATTTCTTTGGTACTCCACTACTTGCATGGTAAAATTCAGATTCATCATATATAGTTTCAACCTTATCATCATCTAACTCGTCCATACTATCTTCTTTATTAACTTTAGTATAAATCGGCTCATTTACACCTTCACCATAATCATTCAGCAACTCATAAGAATTATTTGTAGTTACCGGGGTCTTTGAAGTACTTGCTTCAGTAGTTTTTTCCTTAGGCTTTGTGACCGGTCTATAAATAAAGTTAGCCTTCTGTTTTTGCTTCCCTAGCTGAAATCCTTGCTTTGCAGCCTTCCTGTTCCCTTTAACCAATTGAAATCCATCACTTCTACCTTAGCAGCCTCTTTTGTAGTCTTTTTGATAGCTTTCGGACATTGATGGACCTCATGCCCAAATACACAACAAGTAGAACATCTTGGTGGAGACCATTCATACTCAACATTCACTTTCTCTTTAATAAATCCATCTCCCTCTAAGTCAGGAATTGCAATAGATATTTCATGTTTAAGCTCCTTATCCACTGAGAATTCAATCATAGCCCTAGCATAACTGCTACGACCCCAAGCTTCATTACACATAGTAGAAGTATACGAATCCAACATTTTTGGAGTACCAAGTTTAGATGCTAGCAAGCTTAATCCATCCTCCGAATATGCAGCAAGCGGAACATTATGGATCTTAACCCATAAAGCAGTGGATTTCAGCTCCTTTTTTTCAACACATTAGAAGGTGACCACACATTAAGGAATATAGGACAACTCCGTATCAACCAAGGACCACCCTCCAAAACATCTTGTACTCCTTTTTTATCAGCAAATTTAAAAAAGAAAAATCCTTGGGCATTCATCATAATTCGTTGTAAACCGTACTTATTCCAATTAACCTTTGCAAAATGCTCACAACTGGATAAGCTTGACGTTTACCTAGAAAATAACCATACAACGTGTTCTCATACCTGCCTTGAACCAATCTTACAGTTTCTCGCAGTAAAACAACGTCCACATCAGGTAGTTCGTCCTTTGCTTCAATATAACGAAAATTAACCGATTTTGCACCAATACCCGATTTAAGTTTTTCAGCAAACGATACCTTCTGGTTCTTAACTTCCAGAGGCTGATCTGTCATATCTCCCGTTGGTGCTTCATCATTCGTTTTACTAGGTGGCTGATCAACAGGCCTAAACGTAACACCAATCGAATGCACAGCATCAGGTCTAGTTTGCGCCCAAATATTCGATTTATTCACCAAACTTTCCTTCACACTAGAACCATTCTTTTTACTCTCAACAGGAATGCTAGGTTGTTCGTTTTTATTACCACCCACAAGGGTAGCATTCAAATCATCCTCATCAGCAGTTTTCGGCATCCCCTTCAAAAAACCATACTCATCATACTCCTGATTGTCATCAAGTGGAATATCAAAACAAACCTTAATAGGTAAACGATTAGTGGAATTCAGCCCCTCCTGGGTCAAATTAGGTTTTGCATGCAAAGACGAATCTTCATTCAAACCCAAATCATCAGCAATTGTTTGAACAAATTGTTGATCTACAGCAGTGGACTCAACCTGAGCATTACTCGATTCCACATTATTCTTAGAAACCTTCTTCCCCCCGCTACCATCTTTACCAGAATTAGGGTTTTGATTTTTCAGGATACCCCTAACCAGCACACGTTTCCCATCAATATGTTTTACCCTCGAAGCCAAACCTGATGATGGATTATTCTTATTTCCAGCCCTCTCCATAACACAATTAACTAAAATACCATGCACCCAATTGAAACCAAAAACCAACAAACAACGAAACAGAAAGAAACCCTAATTCTAGAAACCCTAAAATTGCTAGTTGCAATCCTGAAACGATTATTCAAACGACTAAGTCTAAGCTGGTAAAACCCCACGGCTACCAACCAACAAAATCGTTTTTCATAATCAAACAGGAAAAACAACAAAACAATCAAAGGGAAAAACGAAAGAAAAAAGTAAACCCTAATTGGAATTAAACTTGAAACCACGATTAACAATTGCAATCACAAAAGATTATAATCGTAACCATGATTAAACAAGAAGAAAGACCGAAAAGAGATAATAAAAAAGATCAGGAATCGCCATCTAGAGATAGAGCATTAGGGTTCTACTAGTTTGCTAGCAAGACTCTCAACTCGGCTCAACAAAACTATGTTGTTACCGAGAAAGAGTTGTTGGCCGTAGTGGTAAAAGTACTCCATTAAAAAAGAGAAGAATAAAAAGAATGAAAAATATAAAAATATAAAAAAAAAAAAGAAGAAAAACGAACTTGGACTGTCAGTTGGTATTTCCCTCATTTTTGTCAAATCAAAGGAAGTTGGTAAGTTAAATTAAACCAATAATTGTTTAATGTTTGGAGTTTGAGTTGGTACGTTTGTTTAAACCAACTAAAATGTTCTTAAGTTGTTATATTCCTCATTTGAAAGTTGGCAAAGTTCATTAAAGCCAATATGGGTAAGATTAGGTGGTTTGAAGTCGTTTGAAGGTAATACACCACAATGGTGTCGGTATTTAACAGTCTATTGGGGGAGTAGAGTCGGGAGAATGTCTTTTGGGTTATGGTTAGAGGGCAACTAGTGATATGGGTTGTGTTGGACTAGACTATATGTAAATCTTTGTTAATTGTGGAGTTATTTCCTTTTAACACCAATTATATCCCTAAATTTCCATACACATTGTTAATGACCCTTGTAAGCCTTCAGAGTTGTACGTTACAGCCGTGTTATTTACCTCTTTTGATAGACGTTATATGGTGCTATCGCCATGGCGACGTAGGGATGATACTATTACAAGCATATGGTTAAAATATATGTATCACGACTAGGCTTTGAGTGATTGATACAATATTTCAACCCCAATAGTTTGTTAGTTGGAGAAAGTTTGTTGAGATGTTCTTCTTTCATTTGATTAAAGTGCCTAGTCGTGTTTTCGAGGCTTGTGGATCAATCAAATATTGTCAAACATTTCGATTTTTCATTTAAGATTAAAAATGCTTAACTATTCTTATGGTTTTGCTTCTTTTTGATTATTGTCATGTTTTACAATCGAGAACCAAGGGAATGAATGTTTTGAAATCTAAATTTGCTTGAGGACAAGAAAGGCTTAAGTATGGGGGAATTTGATATGTCCATTTATATATACATTCCCATATCGTTTCTAAGTCGTTTTGAACTTAATTATGTGTCAATTACATGTATATTCGATGCTTTGATGGTATTGTTAGTGATTTCAGACTTAGAACATGTACAATGGTTAGAAATGGCATTTGGAAGGTCAAAAGATGCATTAGGATCGTTCTTGGATGAGTACGAGTGAAGACAGATTGGAAAATACAAGTTTTTTGAGTTCTGACAGTTTGCGTGGCGCACACATATAGTGTGCGGCGCATGGAAATATGTAATTTTGATCAGAAAATTTGGCAAAAGTGCCTATGCGGTTGCATACCTAGCTTATTACCCCATCCGACCCATTAACCAATCTTTTGACCCCTAGGTTTCAGTGACCACCTTCCCTATCAAGACCTACTAGATTGACGAATTTGTATTGTTATTGTAAACAATCTTGTCTATCGATTTTACCAAACCGTTAACACTTTGAATTTTATTATCTATAGTTGTTTATTATCTTGTTACCACAAGTTAACACCTATCAATTGTACCCAATCGACTAGAACAATGTACTGCTAAACTTAGATACCTCTAAATCATTCATACATTATCAACAAAACAGTAGATAAGAACACAAGAACTCAAAACATTAAGATTACGACAAAACGTTTAACAATCAACTTGAATTCAAAAGATTATGCAACCATTATTCAATGTGTCACTTCCTCTCAGTGGATGAGGAAGTTATTTAGCTAGACATAATCATAAATAAGTCATAAATAGTAAAAGAAAGAGTAAACATCTTGTACCAAAGTGTGAAAGAGAATGAAAAGCTAAAGAAATCGATGTTTGAATGCCTTGAATCCCTCGAGCAACCCTTAGAACTTGGAGAACGTAAAAGCTGCTAAAAAGTGCCTCAAGAAACCCTAAAATCGACTGGAAGTGAAAGTATATATCAAATGGGAGGGTTTTGGTCTTGTATCTATACTAAAATCTCAAAGGGTTTTCGAGACCAGTTGATGATATTATGCCACCTGTGTTGCGAAGTCTTATTGGTACGAAGCATGTTTTCGAGATCAAAGGACACAGTTACTATAATGTTGGAGAATATGAGGCTTTCAATTGTAGCAAGGTTATAATGCCTATTATTGTGATCAATGATACTGAAGGCATTTCTAAGTCATCCATCAACACTGGTTTGGCAACATCTTCAAGTCCACTGTCAAAGGATGCACTCATTGCGACCCCTGCAAAGGACATTGAATTTAAAAAACGCAAATCGTAAGTATGCTTTTGAACGATAACTTACATACATAGTAGCATGGGTAACATGTTGGTAGAGTCATCAATACTTGCAGAACTACGAAGGGAGCCGTTGTATCTACTGTTGAAAGTGGGAGAAAGAAGGGAAAAGCTGATACTGCTAGCAAAGGTACAAGGCGAAGGTAAGTTAAAACAAGAATCTGTGTTAAAAGTACATTAAACTTTCTTCATACCTTGTTAATAGTTGTTGAAAATAGGTTGAACCTTGCCTCTGATCAACTGAAGAAAGATATAACTGAAAATGCTTCTGAATTGATGGATAATGCTGGGATTGAAGAAAACATGACATCAAATAGTAGTTCAAGAAAAGGAAGGTAAAATGAAAATGCTCTTTATGTAACATTCAGTAAAATCAATGATAGTTACTAATGTGTATTTACATTTTTGTACATAGGCATGTAATTGATTCTGAGTCTGATGAAGGAGATGAAGTTTTGGAACCTGATGGCTGAAATTTGAAGAATTAGAAACTCCATTATTACTGGAGTATTTGGCTGTTAAGTTGTTCTCCAAAAACAATGATGTTGATTTTTTCTTTTGGTATCCCATTATGTGGGAGTTTCTTAGTTTCTATGTTGCAATATAAAAACATCTTTTGATGCTTTTATTTATGGTATGAAAGTGAGTTATGCTCTTCTTGGGTTGTTTATGCTTTTTCGCATGGTGGTTCCTACTTTGCATAGCTTTGTTTGAATCTTCTAATATTGTAACACTATGCTTTCAAACTGGTTTAATATAATTTTTTGTAACAATTTTTTCGAATCTGGAAATAGGTACTAAGCATACAATAACTAGATACACACAGTAACCAAATACAAGAATCATTGTTCATGTCGATGTAACAATGCTGATAATTTATATGTAAATTGTTTAAAAAGATAGTTAAATTAGAGATCTTTACACATTTTTTGCATATAAGATGATTACAAACAACAAAAAACAACAATAACTCAAGTTCTAATTGAAGACATTTTCTGATTTAATTGTTCATGAATAATCATTCATAGTCGTCGTAGATGATTTTTGCCATTCCAATATGAGATTTGTTTTTCCTTTAACTAAGAGAAGTGTAAATTTAACAGATTCAGTGAATGCATATGTATTTTCTTCAACATGACCTCTGTTTTAGCAAATATCAAATTTCAACTTCAGTAATACTTGGACTGAAAAATTTGATTGAAAGAAATGAGATTTATGTCCAACTATTTTGAATTGTGCTTATTAATGGATATGCAAAAAGACTATATGATAGTTATGAAGTTTCAATTAATCAGTTGTTTAATTGGAGATGACTTTTGATAAACTTCATATATAATTATTACTTATAGTCGAACTGATTGGTTACTTGAAGGGGGCTTTTCAGAAACTTTGATGAAATTATGAGGTTACAATTAATCGGTTATTTATTTGGTGGTGACCTTTCGCAAACCTTCATGGAAATATGAAGAATGGTTAATCTTTTTTAAGTAACAAAGCATTCTTTTAGCATCATTAATAATAATAACAAATTTCAAAACTATAGACATAAGCAGTCCAGATCCGACAAATTTATATACATCTTTACAATCATATAAAAAAGTTGTTAGATTATGACTGAAAGCACAAGTGTAGGATTTCCAGCTTTCATAGGTCATATAATCAAACCACGTTTTAAAATAAATACAACAATTTGTGGCCAGTTACAGCAATACTATGCTCTCACATTGATTAATAATGATTTCAATAATTGTGGTATGTATTATAGTTTACCATGCAATTTTTTGTCAGATACAACTAAGGATATGGGATATATGTCTATGTTTTTTTAGATACTTTATCCAATATACATATTTTCTTTGTAGAAAATGGAGAATCTAATAATGGATCTATTAGTATGGAAACATGTAGACTTACAAGGAATGATGGAAAGGTGCAATCATATTGTGGTCTGAAATTACAAAATTCTCAAAGACAATCTTCAACCAACATTGGGCTCAATTCTATCAGTGCACAATCTGCTACTTTTATTGCAAGAAATGGAACAACACAAACTTATTGGGCACTGAAGTTAGTAGACACTATGGCATTACAAAGTAATGCATTTGAATCATATTCATGTTGCTTTATAATAAATAGAATTACTATCATTATTCATTGAGTTATTCGAATTAATACCTATATCTAACTGCAAATGGTTCATAGAAAACAGTATGCATCATGTGATAGACGAAGCAGGTCCCAGCCGCATTCCTTCGCATTTGCCTAATTCTGGTACCACAACCCAAGAAAGAAAAAGAAAATCTGAATGTGTGAGAAAACGGAAAAAAAAAACAATCAGGTTATGTTATAATAACAAATAAATGGCTATAGGTTAAGGTTTTAACACATACTTCAATATAGAATTACTCATGTTCCTCATAATATATAGGTACACAGAACATACATGATGCTGTATCCAATGCAAATGAGGTTTTGGGAAAAAAGAAAGAAACCAGGTATTATCTCTTATCTAAAATTGCAAACTTTGTCAAAATACAACTAATAAATACATGTTCAGAATAATTTATTTAACTACCATGAATATGAAATTATATACTGTAGGTGCAAATAAGAGAACCCGTAAAATGGCAGCTTATACGTCAACAGGTGAATTTGTATTTCTTGACAGAATTATGTAATTATTGTGTACAGCTAACAATGAATCATAGTAAATGTATCTATATTGATAATATTTACCTTTATACAATTTTTTTTGATTTCTAAAGAATTGATATTGCATATGAAGGTGCACCAGTAAAGTATCTATGAGGAAAGATGTAAAAATACAAAACTGGCTGGGGAACCTACCTTTAAAACATGTTGTCAACGAGGAAAAGTTTTGTTACCTCGCTTGGTTGATGCCCCTGAACCGCTAAAGAGTCTGTTGGATTATAACAATCCAATTTCACAAAAATTCAAAGACAATATTAGGACATATAATAGCATGTTCTCTTTCACATCGTTTGGTGCTAAAATAGACCATGAAATAAATCAAGGAAGGGGTCTATATACATTTTGAATCAGTGGACAAAACTACCATCTTATTGGTTCCTTGCTGCCAACTGAAGGGGAACAACCAAGATATGCCCAGCTTTACTTCTATGATACTGAAAATGAGACAAGAAACAGAATGTCAGCTTTCATACGTGAAAGTACCACAAGTGAAAGATTAAATGCTGAAATTGTTTCATAGCTGATTAGCATGTTGAATGAGCACAGTTCAGTAGCAAAAGCATTTCGCATGGCACGAAATTGGACTGTGCAAAATAATGAGAACAATTGTCGAATCCGGTTAATAGGTCAAGGAAGACAAGCGAGTCAATATAATAGACCTACCGTGTCTGAGGTTGCTGTATTGGTAACAAATGATTTTGATGAAAATACAGAACCAAGGGATATCATAGTTAGAGCAAGACAAGGTGGATTGCAACGAATTTCAGAATTACATCAGCTGTATATAGCATTACAGTATCCTCTACTATTTCCTTATGGTGAAACAGGGTATCATGAGCATATACTCTATCATAACAATACTGGACCGACAAAAACAAAATGGGAAACTGTTATAATGAGGGAATTCTATTCTTACAGAATTCATTATAGGCATAATGAGTCAACAACAATACTAAGAGGTGGCAGGCTTTATCAACAATACCTGGTTGATTCCTATACTACAGTTGAAGAAGAACGTCTGAGATATACACGAACTCACCAAAAAGAGTTACGTGCAGATGTCTATAATAATGTATGTGATGCTGTGACAAAAGGAGACACTCAAGCTAAAGCAATTGGGAAGAGAATTGTCTTACCTGCTACCTTCACAGGAAGTCCAAGGTACATGATGCAGAATTACCAAGATGCTATGGCTCTTTGTTGGGCATTCGGGAATCCAGACCTCTTCATTACCTTTACAGCAAATCCACAAAGGCTTGAGGTTGGTAAAATGGTATCACTAATCAACGGGCAACCGACACATGAACGGTCTGAAAGTGTTACCCGCGTTTTCAAAATGAAATTGGATATCTTGATGGAAGATATTATGAAAAAGAAAATATTTGGTGCATGTAAAGCAGGTAAATAACTACAAAACTGAAGTTCCATACAGTTATCATATTTTATAAAATGGTCTTTCATGTATATTTAATATTTTTGATATTATGACAGGCATTTATACAATTGAATTTCAAAAGCGAGGGCTCCCCCATGCACATATTCTGATCTGGCTTGATGTTGCTGCAAAATGTAAAACTCCAGAAGAAATAGATGATCTGATATCAGCAGAAATACCGTTGCAGAGTGAAGATCCAGATGGTCATGAAGCTGTTGTAGAGTTCATGTTACACGGTCCATGTGGTGTTGATTCACCAAATGCATCATGCACATTTAACACTACATGTCTAAAACACTTTCCAAAACCTTTTTACCAATCAACCACTATTGACGATGATGGATACCCTGTTTATCGCCGGAGAAAAAATAATGTATCTGTAATGAAAGGTAAAGCAGTGCTCCTCAATGGTTTTGTAGTTCCTTACAATCGCTTCCTGTTACTTAAGTACCGAGCACACATTAATGTGGAGTGGTGTAATCGATCTCGGGCAATCAAATATTTGTTCAAATACCATAACAAAGGGCCAGACAGAGTAACAATGGTCGAAGCAGAAAATGTTGTAAGGACTGGTCCATCTGCAGAAGAAAAAATAGTGCACATTGATGAAATCAAAAACTATCAGGACTGCCGGTATTTATCACCCTGCGAAGCGGTATGGCGAATGTTTGCGTTCATATCCACTATTCCTATCCTGCAGTTATTAGGTTGACCTTCCATCTAAAAGATCAGCATATGATCACTCTCCGTGATTCAGACAGTTTACCCGGTGTTCTAGATCGAGAAGGAATCAATGAGACAATGTTCACGAAGTGGCTGGAATTAAATAGTCAGGACAAAAGAGCGTGTAAATATACATTGTAAGTCCCAACTATTACTAGATGAGTGTTGAAGACACCTCTATGTCAATGGTGAGCGTACTTTGCAACACAATCACTTAATCTGGACGTGGCCAGTTTAGAGTGATTGTGTACCAGGTTAACTGGAAAGTTACTTATTAAGGTGACAGTTGGAATAAGTAAATACAAAGCAATAAATGAATGACAAATATTTATAATTGGTGAGACAATATGTAATTTTCAAGTGTATTTTATCTATTGATTGTTAAATAAAATACAAGGTTGTTGCGGAACCAAGATAATACAAAGATGTAAATATCCTAACAACCTATGAAATACAATTGATCTATACTTGGAAATTCTCCTAACAATCGAAACACTTAAAGTTGTGAAATGTTCCTTTTTGCGATTGAGAGAATATTGCACAAGTTCACCAATATTGCAGAATGTATGTGTTTGCAAAGTTGTTGAAATGCTTGGGCAAGGACCTCTATTTATAGTCGAAGTATGAGCATTGGGATCTCAACTTCGAAGTACAAATATGGTTGACAGCACACAAAAGTATTAGTAAATAATCCTTTGTGTGTGCTAAATAAAGTAAGACAAAAGGTTACTTTATTCAACCACTCTACATCTTTGCACTTTTATCCACAGACAAGATTATTGTTCGGTTAAAAGGATGTAGTGTAAAAGGTCCTCCTCGTAATCAGTGTAAAGCTTTGTAAAGGGATTTACACTGAAGGATCTCCAGTTGATTGATCTGGTGAAATGTCAATTGGGCTTCACTGCCATTGCCATTTCCTTTCTTCCACTTGTTGTCTTCGACTTCAACTGGAAGGTCTTCAGATTTATGTCTTCAGATCTTAACAGGAGGAAGTCATCAGTTGCTTAAATTGTACAATGCAACTGGACTTCTAATATTTCGGACAATTCTTCATGCTCTCCAGATGCAGCTGGAGAGCTCCAGTTAATAGCCAAAACTGGACCTAACAAATTCCCCCTAATTGTCCTGAAATATTGCCAAGTATTTTCAAACTTGTTTCTATACAAGAGTAAGTTTGAAATACTTGAGTTTGATAAAACCTATTAAGTTTCCAAGACATTTTTATAGATCATCGAATGCCTTGGGTTTAGTTTTAATTGTTTGTAGATCTTATCAGTTATCTAACTTGTGATTTACAATCTGGCAACTTGTATATACACAATTTTACAATGAAGTTACAAGAAAGTAAATAAAATTACAAGTAGATAGAAGGAAAACTTAAACAGATGGCCCTTCGCCAGTTTTCCTTTTCTTGGCAACACATGAGATTGGCTATTTGTCTTCAAGATCAAGGCCTAATCTTTCTTCAATGTTTTTCTTGAACTTGATCAGATTTTGCAATACATATTCCCAGCCTTTTTCAACCTTGTTCTTCCGCTGCCTACCCTCCAGCAAGCTCAACATCTCCACATGCTCTGAATGACCATACTGATGGACATCAGGGTTCTCAGTTGTTCTTTTGGCTCCACCAAAGTATTAAACCTCAACAACAAAATGTTTGGCATCAGGCTTGATCGATACTTTTTCATCAGTGATCTTACCTTTATTGTGCCTTCAACGCTGTACATCAGATAAGTATGTGCGAGCCTTTGATTCATTGGTCAGCTTGATCTTGCTCGTGCTCAGTTTGTGAGTAGCAGCTCGAATATCACCAGTTGTGGGTTCGGATGGTTCTACCCAAGTCCTCAGATTTGCATCTCTTGATAAGGCTTTCTGTTTTCTTCCTTTGGACTTGGGTGGAGTTAATACTTTGCTGACCACCTTCTTAACTTGTTCAATCCTTTTGAGAATCCCTTCTGACCTTATCTCTTTGGCCTTTTCCACCGATACATTCAAACACTTGGCATCAAGACCAGCTTCATCATCTTGGTAGTGTTTGTCCAGTTCTACTTCAAGCATTTCCTTCAGGGCATTGACAATCCTTGGATCTTCTTTGATTTTCTTATATTCCAACAGTTGCAAGCCAAGGAGTTGTGCGTCAGTTACATCAACAAGAGGGGTTGGAAGATTTTTTCTTGATTTAAACTGATTAGCCTTCATTTGTTTCTTCCTTTCCTTGACCAGATACCCAACCCTTGCTAATTTCTGACTTTCGCTTTCAGTAATTGGAGGCAGTTGATCAATATTGCCAGTTTCCAAAATGGGTGCATCGGCGGCAGGTTCCTTAGAGTCATCAGTTGCAATGGCCTTTCCTTTATCCACATATTCCCTATCCACATCATCAAAAGATTCAATTACCTGCTCACCAGCCTCAGTACTGGTAGCAATAACCATCTCCTTCCCGGAACCTGAAGCTTCAACAAGAGTGCGAGGGGCACGAACAGACCTTTCCCCCTTGGCAGCATCTAGTCCTTCCCTAATAGCTTCAAAATCGGCATGACTGGAGGGCAAGCGATCTAGAGGCTGCCACGATTGCATGTTCTTGCACTCTTTGAAGACTCCACATAACATGCGAACTGTCCTCCATAGATGATTAATCTATTGAGATTGAGTCATGACATTTCCACAAGTGGTGTCTTGACTCTTTTGAATCGCTTGAAGTATATTTAAATCATCTGGGGAGAGCCCAATTACTGGTGCTTCCTTTCCAACTTCTTCTCCCGTTTCTTTGCCAGCTTCAGTGGTCAGTGTTTCAATTGCAGTAGTGTGATCAGATACCTTGCTGGCTAATGTATCCAGACTACACCTCAACTGATTGATCTTAGATGTTATGCGGGTGAGATCAACCAGGGGTGCTGCAGTCTTGGTGATCTCAGATATCACCCTTTCTATCAAATTATTCTCCCTTTCAGCCAAGGTATTTTCAATTTTCTGACCAACTGAAGTGGCCAACTGGTTGCCAAGCTCAACAACATCCAGACCAGGTTTTTCAACAAGTAATTTGACCTGTCTTTCTAATTCGTTCAACTCAACCTCTGATGATCTGACAGTGTTATTCAGCAGGTTGGTGATGGATGTGTGTACCTTTGATTGAGTTAGGTCAAAAGCTTCTTTTAAAGAAGTAGCCAGTGAATTGCAGCTGATGACCAACTCGTTGAGCTTCCTGAATACCAAGTCCTCATTGCCAGACCTTACATTAGTGATGTGATCCTTGTGGTATTTGGAGAGGGACTTGGTATTCTTGTCCAGTATCTTTTGAATATCCTCCACCCTTGTTAAAAGGTTTGAGATATCGGTTTGGAAAGACACGAACTGGCTGTCCAGTGATGGAGGGGAAGGTGCCACTAGACCTACTCGGAATGCAACAGATACAACTGGAGGAGGTACATAAAGTGAAGGTTCGCCAGTTGTTGTTACACCAGCTGAAGGAATAGAAGTTGTTGAAGAAGGAAGGGGAAGAAATTCAATGTGACGTTCATGCTGAGAATGCTCAGGTGTGAACATCGGCGACGGTGGTGTAAGAATGTGTCTATTTCTAGGCACATTCATGGATGAAAGTAGTTGTCGAGATGCGAATGTTGGAATTTCTTGTAAGGAGGAGAAGTCAAGTGGTAAAACTGAAACTTGTGGTTCTTGGGGTTGACCAAGGAGAGAAGGGAGCTGATCAAGTACAGTTGCATCAGCCATCTCCTGGTCAGATTCAGTCTCAGATGAATCCGAAGATTCAAGCTGAAACTCACCTTCATTTATGCCAAGATCCATAAATGTTGGGGGTGGCTGAACAGGTTGTTCAGACTCCTGATGACCAGTTTGAGTTTCCTCAATGGTTTCATCAGTTATAGGATCCGTTGCCGAAGCATCTTTTCCCTGAAAAGAGGTAACTGGAGCCTCAACTACAAGTGTCAGTTGCAATATCATGGGCTTGTGATTCAGGGCCACGATCACAGGCTGTGACTGGTCAAATATAGTAAGTCATGATCTAGATCTTCTTCTACTTATGGTAGATCTTTTCGCCTTTGGAACCGCCTGGATACCTGAGGGGAGATCTCCAGGTTCTGCAATAGTCACATCATCTGCAGACGAACTGGTGGGTCCCTCATTATTTTGAGGCCCGCCCAGTTGTCTTTCTGACTCACCTGGTGGTGGTGCATCAGTTCTAGAAAATGCCAGTAGCATTCTTGGAGAAATCTGGACTTCATCAGATGTGGACACAAGGTTGTCCATATTTCTTAACAATTCTGGCACAGAGTATAAAGATTGCGTGTTGTTGTATTCTTCTCTGCCCAGAATTAGTATGAAACAAAGGGATAGAAATCGCGAGAATGGGATACAAGGACCCCTGTTGCCTTTTAACTTAAACACCAGGCTTCTAAACTGGATGTTTACGAAATCCACCCTTAGTCCATTCCATAGGCAGTATGCCATCTCTGCCTGGAAAGAGTTTATCTGGTCTAAACCACCAGAACTCCCACCTAAACTTTCCACCAAATGGACCATGAAGTACTTCCAGGATGGTGAAAGCCCTCTCATAGTAATTGATCCTTTGGTCTTCAGTATACCTCCCTCCAAGACTTCTTTATTCCCCATGTCAAGGAAGACCTGACGGAAGTTGATATTAGGAGAAATCACCACTGGACTCTCATCTTGTCTCCAGTAATTGAGGTTAAGGGCCTCCCTCAATGTCTCAGTGGTGATGGTACACGGGACTGACCCATCCTTTAAAGTGAAGGAGATGGATGAGCAGTCATCAGAATTGGACGCCGTGTACCAGAACTCACACAAGTAATCATGAAACAACTTGTTTGGGTTCAAAGAAAAAGCATCGCTGAGGGGAGACTCCCGAAGAAAGGATTGGATTTTCCCAATGAGAGAATCAGCGGCCTGATGCCCTTGAAGAGATGCCATTGGAATGTTTGGATTTAATTTGATCAATTTTGAACTTATGGGGGCACCAACAGCATAAGAAACATTTTCGAATGGATTATACTCGACAGTGAGTAAATTCACATCACGAGAGCGAGATGAAGAAGATGATGATTTAGGAGCCATTTGAGATTGTGGATTTAGGGTTTTGGATTAAAAGAAGAAAGAGAGAAAGGGATCTCGAATTGTGAATGATTGGAAGAGTAAATGAAAGAAATTTTGTGCGAAGTAAATGAGAAAAGTATTTAGTGGGGGTATATATAGGCAGTAAAATATTACCAATATATATACGAAAAGATATTTTAATCCCCAAATTTCACACACAATTTCAAAATTTGATTTTTTAGTAATTTTGAGAATTTAAAAACATTTAATACCTCCCATCAAGCATTTAATGCTATGACGGCTGGTATTCCCACTCACCCATTAACTTCAACAATTCCCATAAAAAAAATGCAATAATTTTCAGCAAAAAGTCTTGACATGTAAGACATGTCAGGTAACGTTTGTGAGTGCAATACAAACACTCGAGTATCATCACGTGTCACAAGTATTCATCAAGTAAAACATAACGTTATGAAATCTGGTTGACCACCAGTTTAAGACAAGACCAAACTAGCATATTGGAGAGATTTTCCAGATGCCAGTTTCAACTAAGAGATTCACCAGTTGCATTTTTCAAAATAAAATGAATTTTAATTGAAAAAATATTTTGAGTCTTTTTCCCCCTAAAAATGTGATCCATTTTGATCCCCACTGACTTGGCCCGGGCCTAAGTGAAAGTGAAGTGGTGGGCCTAGTCTTTGAGTACATCAAGGCGTTCAATCTCCAACCAATCAAGGATCACCTGGACCATCCTCAACTGGAGGACCTCTCCAGTTTAATGAGGATTTAACATACCCAGTTCACTGATGAGATGTTTAAAAGTTTTCTCATCAAGAGGTTTTGTAAAAACATCAGCTAACTGTTTATCAGTGGGGATGAAATGTATTTCAATGTCTCCTTTCATAACATGATCACGAATGAAGTGATACCTGATGTCAATATGCTTTGTCTTCGAGTGCATCACTGGGTTGTGAGATATAGCAATTGCACTGGTGTTGTCACAAAAGATTGGGGTTCTTGTGTATTTCACACCATAATCAAGTAACTGGTTTTTGATCCAGAGAATCTGGGCATAGCAACTGGCCGCAGAAATATATTCTGCCTCAGCAGTTGACATTGAAACCGAAGTCTGCTTCTTACTGGTCCAACTCACCAGTTTCCCCCCAGGAAGTGACAACCACCAGTTGTAGACTTTCTATCAATCTTACAATCTGCATGATCTAAATCTGAATAACCCATTAGATCTAACCCTGAGCCTTTGGGATACCAAAGACCAAGGCTAGGGCACCCTTTCAGGTACCTGAAAATGCGTTTAACAGCATGCAAATGTGATTCTTTTGGATTAGCCTGAAATCTGGCACACAGACATGTTGCAAACATTATATCTAGTCGACTAGCTGTTAAATACATCAGTGAACCAACCATTCCACAATATTCCTTTTGGTCCACTGGTTTACCATTTGGGTCAGAGTCCAAATTTAAAGGAGCTGAAATAGGTGTGGTTTTCGATGGGATACAATCATATTTGTATTTTCTTAACAAATCTCTGACATATTTTTCTTGGTTAATAAAAATACCATCCATGGTTTGTTTAATTTGTAAACCTAAGAAAAATGTTAATTCACCCATTAAACTCATCTCATATTCTTGAGACATGATTTTTGAAAACCTTTTACACATTCCATCATCAGTTGACCCAAATATAATGATATCAACATAAATTTGTACCAACAAGATATTACCTTTTTCTTTCAAGATAAACAAGGTATTATCTATTGCACCTCTTTGAAAACCATTATTAAGAAGATGTTTAGTTAGAGTGTCATATCAGGCTCTTGGGGCTTGACAAGACCATACAAAGCTTTGTTTAGTCTATATACCCAGTGAGGATGCTTTTCGTTCAAGAAACCTGGAGTCTGCTTAACATACACTTCTTCTTCCAACTTTCCATTCAGGAACGCACTTTTGACATCCATCTGGAAGACTTTGAATTGCAAATGAGCAGCATAAGCCAAAAAATTCTAATGGCTTCAAGTCTTGCAACTGGAGCAAAAGTTTCATCGAAATCAACACCTTCTGCTTGACAATAACCCTTGGCAACTGATCTTGCTTTGTTCCTGATAACATTGCCATCTTCATCCATCTTGTTTCGGTAGACCCACCTCGTTCCAATGGGTTCTTTCTTTAACCCTGGAGGACAAGGAACAAGTTCCAAACATTGTTCCTTTCGAACTGGTTAAGTTCTTCTTGCATAGCCTCAACCCAGCTTGGATCTCCAAAGCCTCGTCAATCTTCTTCGGTTCAATCAGTGATAAGAAGGTGACGTTCAAGCATTGTTCACTTGTGGCTCTTCTAGTCTGAACCCCACTATCTGGATTTCCATAATTTGCTCAATGGGATGAGCAACTGTCCATTTAGTGTATTGACTAGGTTGATTTTGCACAACATCAGTGCAAGACACCTGACGATCTTCAACAGTTGTGGCAACTGGAGAAGGATCAGCCCAAACTACTTCAACTTCATCATCAGTGTCAACTGGCGTGTTGACATGATTATCTTCAAATAAAGGCATATTTTGAGGAATTGGAGAAGTCTGAACTGGTTCTGATGTTGTTGTGGCACGAACATCTGATCCAATCACCAGTTTCTGTGGTAAATTGAAACTGATGGAGGGATAAAATGGAGTATCACTGGAATTTTCTTCTTTGCAACTGGTTCCAAGTCTTGGTGACTGGAAACATCTTCTGGTGTAGAAACTGATTGATGAACTTGATCAGATACACCAAAATCAACTGGGTCAACTGAAGATAAATCAAGGCTTGGTCTTTTATTGATTGCTTCATTTGATTCATCGAATGTGACATGAATTGTCTCATGTACCTTTTGGAGTCTAAAATTGTAAACTCTATAGGCCTTTCTTATATCAGAATACCCCACGAAAACACCTTCGTCAGCTTTTGCATCAAATTTTCCCAACTGACTGGAATCGTTTAAAATATAAACTGGACAACCAAATACATGAAAATATCCAATGTTTGGTTTACGATTCCTGAGGACTTCGTAGGCAGTCTTCCTATGTCTCTTGACATAAACTGACCGATTTTGGGTATGACAAGCTGTAGACACTGCTTCTGCCCAAAAATGGTAGGAAGACCTGATTCAGATAACATACTTCTTGCAGCTTCAATCAATGTGCGATTTTTCCTTTCAACCACACCATTTTGCTCTGGAGAACGAGCTGAAGAGAAGTTTTGAGAAATGCCAGTGTCAGTGCAAAATGACTCTAATTCATTTATGAATTCAGTACCATTATCACTTCGCAACTGACACACTTTCTTGGTATATTTGAGTTCAATTCTTTTGATGAGTGAGATGATTTCACCAGGTGCATCACTTTTTGATCTGATGAATACCACCCAACAATACCTGGTGTATTCATCAACAACAACTAAAGTGTATCGTTTACCAGCTTTAGTTTGAACATTCACTGGACCAAAGAGGTCCATATGCAGCATGTGAAGAGGTTCAGTGATACTGAAGTTTTGCCTGGTCTTGAAACTGGCCCTTTTCTTTTTGCCCATCTCACACCCTGGACATGGCTTTTCCTTTTTAAAGGAAATTAAAGGAATCCCTTCCACAGTTGTTTCCTAGATAACTTATTGATATTCTTGAAATTAAGATGGGATAACCTTTTGTGCCACAACCAGTTGGTGTCCTCATCAGCTTTGGCATAGAACAATGCTCTTTTGGAGCTGGTTCCATGTCCATTATGTACACATTCCTTCCTTGGTGCAATCATCACCACTTTCCAATCCTTGTTAAATATGGTGCCTTGAGCAATATCGAACAACACCTTATATCCATCATCACAAAGTTGACTGACACTTATCAGGTTATATTTCAAACCATTAACAAATGCAACTTTTGTGAACTGGACCTGTCCATTGTCAATGACACCATATCCTTCAGTTTTCCCACTTCCATCATTACAAAACGTCACTGCCGGTCCATCTTGGACAGTGAACTCTTCTAGCAGGGGCTTACATCCGGTCATTGTCCGTCCAGCAGCGCTGTCCAGATACCAGATATTCTTTTTTCGATCGCCCTGCACACCCAAGTAGATGATTAGTTATTTTTGTGAACCCATCTTTTCTTGATGGGTCCACCAGACTTCTCTTGAGAAGTCTCAGCAGATTTACTTGGGTTGGAACTGGAGGATTATTTCCAGCTTCAGGAGTAAAACAATTGGTTTGATGGGAACAACAACATCCTCCTTTTTTATTCCAGATTTTGCTCCTTTTTGAGCAGATTGATTTGTTTTTGCTTTTGCTTCAATGGAGGAGTTTTAACAACTTGTTTTTCAACTGAAGAAGACGAAGCTCCTTCCAGATTTTTTATTCTGGCAGTACAACTTTGTACTTGCCTAGACAAATTTTGGAGTTGACTCTCCAGTTTTAACAAAAGGTTGTTTTCTTCAGGCTGCTGAACCTTGGACTTGGGTTCAGCAAAATTTTGAGTCTTTGGAGTCTTGGGCTCTTTGGACTTTTGAGGTAAAGGATTACACCAGCTTCCCTTTTAACTGGAGCTTTAGCCTTTTTGGCTCCATTTTGACCTCAACAGGGTGGTCTCAATGGATTCAGATTTGGCAATGTTAGAGGAGTCATATGTAGTCTCAACTCTAACTGATTCTGGCATCTGGTGAATTGTGGGTAAAACAGCTGCCATCTGAAGATCACCAGATTTCCAGGCAGTTTTTTGAGCATCAATGGTTTTGAAAAAGCTTCATAATTTTTACCAGATGTGTACCCAAGATTTGATAACCATGTGTTCTTTTTCAAGATCAAATTTAATTTTTGGTTATCTCTTTCCAATGCCTCATTTTTCAAATCTGACTCTTTGAGAGCCAACTGGACACTTTGCAAATCATTAATTTGACCTTTCATATGTTAAACTCAATTAAAACAGTTTCCAAGTATCTTTCACAGTCAGTTCTCATAGTTTCAACAAATAACAGGTCATCATTTAATGATTCAGCAATATCCAGTTTAGTTCTGTATCCAATTCAACATCATAATCTCTTACCTTCTTAAAATGATGTCCACCTATCTTCCAAAAACAATCATCTTTTACCACTGGTTGTTGATTTTCTAATGCCATGAAACACACATCTCTAATCTCTTCTTCATCATCAGATGAATCATCAGAGAGTTCCCATTTCCCTTCAGTTTGAGCCATCATGCACTTGTTCTTTTCTTTCTCTTTTTCTTGTTCAGAGACATGAGAGCAATTTGGGCCTTAAGTTTCTTGTATTTGGCCTTATAATCATCAGTTTTAACAAAATTTGGGACAACAGGACCAGTTTGGTTGTTCATCTGACTAGATCTGCATTCCTTCATTAAATGACCTTTCTTACCACATTATAGCAGATAAGATTGGCCTTATCCAGAGAATTTGAACTGGAAGCATTATTGGACCCATTAAATCGATTAGATTTATGCTTGAACCTGTTAAAGGTTTTAGCAATCATGGCTACCAGATCATCATCGTCAGTTTCCTCACAACCATTACTTAGATTTGTGGTTAGGCCAGAGTTCAGTAAGTTGTTTAACATCTCCTTCATAGAATGTAACTTGACATTCTCAGCAGACATTAAAGCAGCACAAAGTTGCCCAGTAAGGTTGGCAACCTTGGAACTCTGAGCATGGTTTAAGCATCTTGCTCAGCCAATATCCTTGCAGCACATTATCTTCAGTGAATCTGAAGGCTCCATAAAGGGAAGCAAAAGTATGGTGTGCAAGGTCTTACCTTGTCTTAAGACAAGAACCATGTGTGCCCATTTGGATGGCAATACATCACAAATTTTCAACAAGAATATCCTTATCCTTCTCCATCCCAAGCCTATAGTTGATAATTAGGCCAGTAAATCTGGTGTAAGTACCAGTTAAACTTTCATTGGGAAGAGCAAAGAAGGATTCATACTTCTTGTTAGTACAACCTTTCTGGTGACAAGGTGTCATTTCTCTCTTCAACTGGAGAACTAATTCATCCCACATAGATTTAGCACTGGGAAATAACACAAGTGTTGGAATTAGTTCCTCAGAGGGACATCATGTTTTTCAGTGGTATCAAGATCAACCAGCCTGCGATCCTCGTCTGACTAATTTTCCTCAGACTTTTCCTTGGTACTCTTCTCCTGTTGGTCAAGAAGAGGGCTAACACCACTGGACATGGTATATATGGTCCATCCTTAGGATTTTCAACATATACCTCTCTATCCCACCAAAATGCAAGAGCATTCTAGCTTTCCATGTACCAAAGGTCTCACCATTCCATCGAATTTGGGAACTGGAGTATTGGATAGTGTACATGGACATGGCTAGCTCCAGGAGTAGGAGGAGGAGGAGATTGGTGTTCAAAGGAGTTGTACATTAATGTTAGGATTAGGTTAGTTTCATTTGGGGACCAGAACCATTCTCACCTTCAGCAGCCATCAAGCAGACCTAGGTTATAGAATTGAAACATTCACCTGCCTGCTCTAATACCACTTGTAAGTCCCAACTATTACTAGATGAGTGCTGAAGACACCTCTATGTCAATGGTGAGTGTACTTTGCAACACAATCACTTAATCTGGACGTGGCCAGTTTAGAGTGATGTGTACCAGGTTAACTGGAAAGTTACTATTAAGGTGAGTCGGAATAAGTAATACAAAGCAATAAATGAATACAAAAATATTTATAATGGTGAGACAATATGTAATTTTCAAGTGTATTTTATTTATTGATTGTTAAATAAAATACAAGGTTGTTGCGGAACCAAGAAATACAAAGATGTAAATATCCTAACAACCTATGAAATACAATTGATCTATACTTGGAAATTTCCTAACAATCGAAACACTTAAAGTTGTGAAATGTTCTTTTTGCGATTGAAGAATATTGCACAAGTTCACCAATATTGCAGAATGTATGGGTTGCAAAGTTGTTGAAATGTTGGGCAAGGACCTCTATTTATAGTCGAAGTATGAGCATGGGATCTCAACTTCGAAGTACAAATATGGTGACAGCCACAAAAGTATATAGTAAATAATCCTTTGTGTGTGCTAAATAAAGTAAGACAAAAGGTTACTTTATTCAACACTCCCATCTTTGCACTTTTATCCACAGACAAGATATTGTCCGGTTAAAAGGATGTAGTGTAAAAGGTCTCCTCGTAATCAGTGTAAAGCTTTGTAAAGGATTTACACTGAAGGATCTCCGTTGATTGATCTGGTGAAATGTCAATTGGGCTTCGCTGCGACAGCTTTGGGAAGATACTTGGGATATATTGGCTGGGATATTTTGTACAAGAAAAGGAACAATTCATGTATCTGGTCTGCTCTCGGAAGAACAGATGAGGAATTATTGTTGGTAGAAATCGATGGACCTTACCATGGAATGGAAAATGTTAGAGGTTTTAGTGATCTCCAAAACCCGATGAAAGATTACTGAATGTATTATGGATAATGCTTGATAAGAGAAGAGCTTAGTTATAACCGGGATTTAGAAAAATCTGAACATGAAATCTCATCAGCAGTTGAACCAGATCAATTGTCAATATATCAGAGCGTCTCTCATCAGCGCAAAAGAAAACGGAGGCTTCTATTTTGTCTGGACCTGGTGGCACTGGTTAATTCCTCTATATAAACTATACTGTCTCGACTACGTTCAGAAGGAATAATCGCTCTTGCTGTCGCATCCTCAGGTAATGATATAAATGAATTAAAACTGGAAATATTATTTTATCAAAAGCATTTAAAATCAAGATATATCTTTTCCAAATATTTCCAATTGGTAAATCACATCTCATATTTAAAGATATGTTAATTTGAAAAAACATAATTTGTTATAGGTATTGCATCCTATTGCTACCGGTGGCCGAACAGCATAGTCGATTTGTAATACCGTTGGAGCTCATGGACACTCGTCATGCGGTATATAAACAGAAGCCATTTGGCAGCTCTAATGCAGGAGGCAAAGCTAATTATATGGGATGAGCCCCATGACCCGAAATATGCGTTTAAGGCTCTAGATAAGACTCTTAAAGACATATTGGTTTGAATCAACCAAAAACAGGGATCGATTTTTGGAGGCATGACTTTTTTCCTTGAGGAGATTTCAGACAGATTCTGCCAGTTATTCCCAAAGGCAAACGTCAAGAATAGTGCAATCATGTCTCATAAATCTGATTTGTGGATTGTCC